>NC_087203.1:5201801-5229301 GCF_015104395.2 Macrobrachium nipponense
CGTTTAGATTTTACCAAAGAACAGGAGGATACCAAGGGCTCCACAATAATTGTAAGTCACTGTGCTTTACAATTGAGCGGATGAAATGAAAAAAAAGGGACGGGGGCGGTAGTGAAAAAGCAAAAATGCCATTTTTTTCTGCACCTTGAGACCCTCGCTCTTCGTCTCCTTCATTCTCTGGATCTCTTTATCTGCTTGTCCAACTGCTCCAATTCCCTTTTAACTTCTTCAGCGACGAATGGCAGAAAGTGCCCAAGAGCTTGATTTCGAAAACTCACAAGGAACTAAGAGGAATGAATCTTTATGCAGATGGAAATTTCTTAAACTAAGACCAGACTTCTACGATGTGACCAGCTGCAAAGACTACACAAGTATGCATGTTCGGAATATCAAAATGAGTCTGCGTGGAACTCATGTACTGAGGCGCTCTCGACTCTATAGCAACGTGCAAACTCCTGTTTCTCGGACAAATTCCCTTGCGATAATTACCACAGGTATTTAACCACCGATGAATAAACCAAATACGTAGTAACATCTAGAATAGCCAGTTACAATACGACACCGTGACATGCTGCACTATCAAAATTATTTTGCTTCGAAAAATAAATTCTTTGAAATACTTATCTCTATAATACTCATTTTTACACAAAAACATTTTATTGACTTTGGATATGATATTACCACATCAGCGTGCTGTGTGTCACTCTGACATTAATAATGAAAATAGTCCCAGTCACGAACTGATAAGACTACTAGTATCTTCTTTGAAGATATGTAACATTCACCAGACTTTTAATTCATGCGTTAACGTTCACTTTTTATTCCTTGCGCTTCATGTTCCGCTTAAAGAAAAAACAATTCTTTTCTTTATGTTCCTTTCAAATAAAATAGATTATTGTTCATTTTACTATTAAACAAAAGATTTTCTTGTTCTAGACACATTTTATCTTTCGTGCCTTGCCTCCGCGGTCTTTTAATAACAAATCTTCTGTTTGACGGTGATCGCCTGGCCACCTGTATTGTTTTGTTTCCTGTAATTAATTTGACACAGTGTAGATTTTTCTCGGCCTTCGTATGTTCCGTAGACTTTTTTACCCGTTGTGCTGGACTCGCTCATCGGCAGGCTCGGGAGATGCATGTCCATGTAATTGTCGGGATCGCCACTGTTGCTTGACTGGTTGCATTCTAACGATCACTAGCTCTCTAGGCCTATGTGGGACACTCAACACAAGGGGCTAAACAGGTCAAGTTGTCCCTTTCAATCAAAGGGCTACCTCCAGGACAACCCACAGTCGGGACTTCTATTCTATGCCCCAGAGCCAGTATTTTAATTCGATTGCTTTTGCAAGTGCCCGGGTAAGGTACGGTCGGTCTTCATCTTGCTATCACACCAACAATCAAATTAACCATTGAAAGTTTTTTGCACCTGTCGTGTACTTGGCCACACCCGGTAAGTTATTCCAGGAACAAAATCCATTCAGGTGAAATTATTATTGGTAAGTGTATCTGCTTTGGACACGATTCGAATTTGGGCAGTTTTAATGTCCACTGGGTTTAAGTTATTCCCATGGTAAAGCGAATTGATTTAAGTGATAATTGTTACTTAATATTTGAAAGTATGAAAAAAAGGTCACTTGTGTCTGAATGATATATATAAATATATATATATATATATATATATATATATATATATATATATATATATATATATATATATATATATATATATATATATGCATATGTATATATTATATATATATATATATATATATATATATATATATATAGTGTGTGTGTGTGTGTGCATTTTATGTGTGTGTGTGTGAGTGTATGTGTATAATTATGGAAGGCATTAATCTTGCCTCACCAAGTGATTCTAGATCAATCCCACGTGGATTGCAGTGTAGGGGGGCGGGACTGGTGACTGAACGATATATAGACGTTGGGCATGAAGCTTAGTCTCATGAGCCGAAAACTTGGAGTCTGCTTACTCTAAAGCACAGACCATTTTTGTAAGAAGGCAAGTCGCTGAAATTGAATAATGGGAAGTTTTCGTGAATGGGGCATTACACAGAGACGAGTATCCTTCGCCAAGGAAATGACGCAAGACAACTCACAACACGTCACATCTTTTTCCGCTGAGGTCATCGACGGATCACGGGATGCTCATTCTGCCTCAACGCCTCGTGAATGCCGGGCAGACTCACTCACTGTTCACATCCTAGAACCCTCGGCTCTACGTTGGCGCACAATCGACGTTTCGAGTACAAGTGATTGTTTTGACTTACTTTGCGAAGACATCACTCAGCAAATCGTCCAAGGAGGATCAAAGTACCTTTCGAACTTGGAAACGAGGAAAACTACTGACAAACAAAAATTATTTCAAGGGAACCTTTGAAAGCAACCCCGTCGATTTTTAGAATTGTGCGGCGAGAATCTGGCAAGATGCACAAGTCAGCAGTGATCACGATGGCGTTGGTGTTGAGCCTTTGTCTCCCTGATTGCCTGGCTGCAATTGTCGACATCGTCCGGGGGAGTAACAGAAGGTGTCCGAGGGAATGCGAGTTCAAGACGAAGTCAGGTGAATGTCAAATTGACTATGCTTGCAGATTTAGGAACGCTGCGAACAGTAAGCAGTGACTTTAGTTACAGGATGTCGCGAGTGAGATCCTAAAGATCATCCTTGTAGTGTGACCATTCTGCATTCTGTTGACTTGGTTATTAAAATCATGCAAGATAAGCGAGTTTCCTTTGACCACACTTCCTAAACTGCCAAAATTAAGCTGTAAAAGATTCATCCAGCCTACTTTTCAGAATAATAACATACTTACTTGATTTTGAAAACAACGAAAAGTTTTCAGCTCTTGTCTAACCTTGGGTGCAACGACAATGACTCAAGGGCTTTGAGTTGTGAAGCAGGATTTAACCTTCTTCTTTTAGATTAATATTTACACAAAGAATTTCCTTAAAGTGTGTAAACAGCAATCGCAGTTGTAATCATGTCAACATAACCACACATACACATATATGTATATGTATATATATATATATATATATATATATATATAGTATATATATATATATATATATATATATATATTTGTAACGAAGTGGCCAAGAGTATCTGGGTCTGGATACCATTAATATTTAGTGCACGAAGTAGCCAAAGATCTGTGTCTGGACACCGTTAATATTTGTTAACCCAAATTGCCAAGAAACTTGTTATTTCACTTACCACTTGTACTAGTTAGCACAAGAGACCCTTTTATTCCTGGATCTGGGACACCCTTTGTACTTAGGGCACCGTTTGTTCAAGTACCTGGTTATTACTTACCTCACTACGCCAGACACCTGACCCTTCATCACAAATACTAAACGACTGAATACTCTAAAGGTAATAGTGATCCCTTATAGAACTGAACAGTCAAGAAAACAATCAGTCTAAGTTCATTAAAATAGATGTGAGGTAATTTGAATTAAAGGGCATCACCCCTTCTACAATTTCAAATCTAAGTATTTCCCTGATTCTTATTTATTTGTGGGAAACGGCACAATTATCACTCTATATTTCTACCTAACCGAAAATAAAATATGATACTGGTGGGGAACCAAAAAATAAAATGCTCAAATAAATTTTAGATATAAAAATTAATTTCTAAATTCAAAATTTATCAGTGAAATTCACAATTTCAGGGAAATTTTTATTACTTAATAATTAATTCTTGACTTAATTATTAAGCAAAATTAAATCAAAGTTTATCAAGAAAATTAATTAAATTAAATTACAAAGCAATAATCAAATTTGAAATGAAATTTAATTAAATACAAATTAATTCACAAGTGTAAGATTCAAAATTTACACAATCAAAATAATTCAAACTAATTAAACAAAATAAAGAAAATGCAAAAACACATAATGCATAATATGAGGACAATTAAAGGATTGACAGCACAAATATTAAGCATATAAAATGAACATGTCAAATGTACAAGGCAAAAGAAAAATGCATAGAAATAATAATTATTTCAAACACTGTAAAATAAATCCTTGAAGTGCACTTCAAAACATTTGTAAAATACCTGTATACGCAGCTGCAACTTCTCACTCAAAAAATAGGCCTGTTACATACGTCTACACTTTCGTGGGCGCCTTCACAAAACTAATAAAAATAACACTGTGTTTAGATTCCACAAACAATACATACATTAAAACAGTTACTGAGTGACCAGCTCAAATACAAAATTAATGTTAGTTTTTTTTTTTTTTTTTTTTTTTTTAGCTGATAGGTAAGATGGGTGAAAGAAGAGTGAGGGTAGTTAGCTAGCTAACCTTGGTAGGGAATAGTTTAGAAAGTTAAGTATTAGTAAGAGTAAGGTAAAGTGTGGTTTATCACGATTATATTTGGGTAAGGGTACAATTTTCTAGCTAATATTAACATAATACAATAATGATTATACATTATATGACATGGTGAATTGTACAGATTACATATTTTGAATTTTATTACATAATATAATCATATTTAATAAAGTTCCAATTTTCTAACTCTAAACTTAATTTTAATTATCATAATGATTTTGCATCATATCTACATATTAAATTCTACAAATTACTTTTTCACAAGACATTTCTTAATTAATAGTATAATGGTCGAGGTTCATCGCGATGAATATATGAAGATACTCTTCTCCACCATCTGTGGTCTGTGTTGTTTGGGTCAAGGTTTCTCTCTTCTGCTTCTGATTCTTCTACTAATTCACTATTGTATTGAACTAGTTTACTCCATATATTGGTTGCCAGTCTGTATAATCTCTGATTAATTGGTTCTATTTTGTATTTTTTATGTATTTGTTCTATATTCAGATCGTCATCTTCTTGATTGTTTCTCACTGCAGACCTTAGAATCTTATTTTGGAATTTTTGTAATGCGCTTATATTGGAAGTCGATGCCAAGCACGTGGGTATTGGTAGATATTCCATTATTGGTCTGATTAGGCTTTTGTAGAAATGGATTTTGATAGATGTGTTCATATTCCTAAACCTTTTCAGCTTTGTATTTTGTGTTCTTGCTATCCTTAGCCTTTCTCTAACATGTCTTGATATTCCCCTTTGTCCGAATTGCATTCCTAGTATTCTTGTACTTTTAGTAAAATTCATTGGTTGTTGGTCTAACAATATTTGTGCAGGTTTGTATGCAGATACCGATACTAGTTGGAATTTGGATTTATTTGTCTTTATCTTCCACTTCTTTTCAAATTGATTTATTCTTTCAATTTGGTTCATTGTTTTTTGTGCTACTTGTCTTTTCAAATTTGGGTCCCTTCTCCTAGTACGTTTTTCTGGGTGTATGACTATTTGAGTTATATCATCTGCAAAGCAGACATCAGTACAGTACTCTGGTGGTGGAGTCATATCTGATGTATATAATATGAATAATGTTGGACTGAGTACAGATCCTTGTGGGACTCCACTTAGTAACGGGAATGGATTCCCTATGTAATTTAGTGACTTGATTGCTGCTGTTCGATCTTTGATGAAGTTGCATAGTATTTTCTCAAAAATGCCTGAAGGTTGAGATGTAATATTTTGTATTGAAGTCCTTGTATCCATACTTTGTCAAATGCCTTTGTTATATCTCTACATACTAGGTTCTTTGTGACAGTGCAATGCTCTCATATATTGTTGCTATTGCAATCTGGGTTCCTCTTCCTTTTCTAAATCCATATTGATTTTTATTGTGTAGCTGATTACCTTCTAGGAACAACACTAGTCTGTTGTTTATTATTTTTTCAAATATTTTGCCAGGTATTTCTAGTAGTGATATTGGTCTAAAATTCTCTACCTGGCACGTATCTTTTCCTGGTTTGGGTATCAAAATCATTATTGCATTCTTGAATATAATTGGAAAATATCCCATTGAGAGAGCCCAATTGTATATTTCTCTCAATTTTTCAAGTGCAATATCTGGTAAATTTTGAATTATGACCTTGTTAATTCCACTTCTTCCTGGTGCCTTGTGTTTAAAATTTTTAATTATTATTTTGATTTCCCATAATTCTATTTTCCTTGTTAGAGGGCAGTCTTCATTGAGTCTGTTAATGTCAGCTGCATGATGCGGATTCGTTCTGTGTCTATGTTGTTCAATGAATTCATTGACTATTGTCTCATGTTGGTTGTCGAAATGTTGGTTATCCTCCTGCGTTATCTGGAATATTTCCTGCCAGTAGGCCTTGTGCAGTACTTCTTTCTCTTGGTCATCATATATTTTCTCATTCCTATGCTTTATGTATGGCGATGTATTAGTTTTGCTTCCCATCAGTCTTGCAACGGAGTTCCAGAAATGTTTTGGGTTATTGTACTGTATTTGTGTATTTTTTATTAAGTCTTCCCAATTTTGATGATATAATCTTGAGTTTTCTTGTACTAACTCTTCTTGTAATGATACATATCTTCTCATCAATGTGTTGTTCCAACCTGTTATAAGTACTGTGTTTTGGATGTTGTTGTAGTGCCATTGTATCAATTTCAACTTATCACTACTAATAGGGTGTGGAAGTGTTGTGATTTAGTTATGGGTATATGATTTTTTATAGCTTCCTCTATTTTTATACCATTCTTCAAGTTCTTCGTCAACTATTTCTTTTGTTATTTCTATTTCATTTGAATTTTTTGTTGGTTGTCTACTAATTTTTCCCTCTATTTCATTTTTGAAGCCTTCCCAGCTTGCTCTTTTTATATTTGGTATTTCTAAGGATGGAATCATTATTGGATTTGTTGACAATGTGATTACCATTGGTATATGATCGGAGGAGGTTGCTGGCCCTCTTGTAATGGCAATATTGAGGTGAATTTTGTTATTTCCTAATATTATGTCTGGCTTTCCTTTTCTGTTATTTGCTACGAAAGTATCAAAATCAGGTCCTAAGTGTATGATATACTTTTTATTTATTAATCTGACAATTTCTTTACCTGTGTAATTAGATTGCCTGTATCCAAATAGTTGGTGTCTGGCATTTAAATCTGCAATGAGATAGGTAGGTTCCCTCCTGTTCATTAACTTCATTACATCTGGAAGCGGGAAATAATGTCTTCTTGGCGGCTTGTAAGCTGTAGCGATCACTATTGGTCCTTTGTTAGTTTGAATTTGGACTGCTAAAAAGTCGTCTTGGAAATCGTCTATTATCTTATGTCTAATATTATTCCTGATTGCTATTGCTATTCCTGCAAAGGGTTCATCAGCAAAGTTTTGCGTATATGTATTATATCCAAACATTTTCATAGTTTCATTTCGTTTCATACCATGCTCATTGATTAATATTATGTCTGGGTCTTCTTCTCTATATATATTGTATAATTCAAATTTCTTAGTTTTCCAAGATTTCACGTTGTGTTGAATTATTTTAATTCTTCGCAGAGTTGAGTCCATTTGAGTTACAATGGTCTAATAACTATGTTCTTTTTCTTTCATTTTTCCGTTTTCTGGTATTCTTGGCTACTGGCGTAGTATTTTTTGATGCTGAAGTTGATCCCTGTGGATTTTGTAAAATGGGAGAACTGGAGAAATCCGAGAAGGTTAGTAGTGAGGCTTGTATTTCTTCTGTTAATTGATGCTGCGTTTCTTGTAGATGACTGATGCGTCCTGAGGGAAGGATTGGTGAGTTCGAGTCCGAATTGGGCTCATTCCCGGGTATAAAGTCTTCATCTGATGAGGAGTCGTCTTCTGAGCTCTCTGCTGTGTTTTCTTCATATTGTGTGCAGTCTTGCATATCCTGTTGTGTATCCTGAGTTGCTTGTAAATCTTCTGCTTTGTTTGTACGGTTTTCTTGTCTTTTGTTCCTTTTCATGGTGCTTGCTATCATGTTTACTGTTTCTTCAGAGAAGTGTATTGTGGGTAAATTGTTATCTGCTAATATGTTGTTTATTACTGAGGGGTAGAATCCTTCTTGGCGCAGCCCCAGTTTTATTGCTAAATTTGTTATAATCGTGATTCTGGTCTCTTCTTGTATTCTACTTATATTATTCTGGATGTTATTTGCATTGTTTGCATTAGCCTGGCAATTTCCCGTATTGGTGGCTGTAACTTTGGCGTAACTTGTACCGTTGTTTGTAGTGGATGTTGCATATCTGTTTGCTTTGATCTCTTGAATTTTTCTTTTTATTAGGGCCTTCCTCACTGGGCATTTCGCTGCTAACGTTCGATGTTGTTGATTGCAGTTAACACATTTTTTTGTATTTTCTTTACATTCTCTGTATGTATGATCATGTGATGAACATTCAGAGTATATTTTGTAGTTTTTATCTTTAGGGCATTCCTTGTACAGATGCTCATAAGAGTAACATCTGTAGCAAAATGACAAATTTACAAATATATCCTCTTCAATATGTTGACTTGGAATGTATTGGTAGGCTATAAATAATCCTCTTTCCATGGCTCTCTTTGCCATCTTCGGTGTTTCAAACTTTATTTTCATGACGTGGGAATTGTTTTGGATTTTTATCACCTCATCCACTGCGGCCCATTCGTTTTTCCTATCAATGCTGTCTTTCAGGTCGTTTTCTCCGTATTCTGCCGTTGTAGCGTCTAGGTATTTTGCTACTATAGTTTTCATGGAATTATATTCTGGGGGGTCTATTACTTCAAACTCTTCATTTCGAAAAATTGTCCTGTTCTCTGAATTAAGAATCTTTTCTGAATCATCTTCGTGAACATTGACAAAGAATGCTGTGTTGGCGTGGATTACTCTTTGGACTCTAGCCTGGATGGCGCCTATGCACTGCCATATCTTGAGCCGTCTACTTGGCTCGTCTTGCGGTTTGGGACTATTGTCTTGTATCTTAATCTTCATTTTGAATCATGGTATTAACTTCTTCTTGAAGTTTTGCCACAAAGAAGGGTGACACATAAACCTAGCTATGCTGGCACTGAAAAAAGAGGCCAGAACGATGCCGATGACCTAGAATCGAGGAAAGATTTTGAAAAACCTCACGGGCTACTTCCCTCGGATACTAGGCGGTCATGAGAACACGTCTTACCTCTGCGGGTGCTGGAGGCAGACTGATGTGAGTTACATTTACGTTACTGAAACAGCCTGGCAAACGAGCGACCGCGAGAGAGAAAGCTTTGAGAGAGAGAGAGAGAGAGATAGAGAGAGAGAGAGATACTATCCCTCACGCCAGCGGCTAGGTCTCGGAATCAAATGAATCGTTCTCTATCCCCGTAAGCGTATGGACATATGGGCGATTAGCATCGAGCTCAAGATGAAAACATATTACGTCATCTCTCTATGTTAAACATGAATAACATCATTGTAGGGAAGGTCCTCGAAGGATTCGATGCTGCCTGGGAGGTCCCTACACATGTTTGCGCGGATAAAGAAATCAGCTGGCTCAGGCCTTCTCGAGATGTGTAGGAATGAACAAGGCCCCCCCTTGTTTAGTTACAGGCCAGATTGGAACTATAAAAAAATTAGCTTAGGTAAGGTATTCTCAAGACGTGAAAAACAACCCTCTTCAGAGGCTTACATATAAGCGCTTACTCTTTCTCTCTGTCTTATGTATGTTTCAAAATGAAAAGTTGGATTACTTAATATGTGTTATCTTTATATGTGGGAATCTGAACACAAAAACATACATTTCATAACATGATACACAGGTTCTGAGGTGAATTAATCATATTACCAAAATTATAATTACATTACAAAACTTACATTATAGAGTAAATATATATATATATATATATATATATATATATGCATAATATAATATAATATACATATATAATATATTACATTCATACATACTATTATTATATATATATATATTATATATCTATATTATATATATACACATATATATATCCAATAATGCATATATATTTATATTATAATATATATATTCGTATATATATAATAATATATATATATATATATATTATTATATATATATATATAGATGGATAGATAGATAAACAGATAGATATGCTGATATGTGTGTGCGTGTATATAACTTGTAAGATTTTTGCTCCTGTTGAGCTTAAGTTCAATAATAAACAGGACAGCGAGGAGAACAGGAATCATTTCTTCTCTTTATTTACACCAACGTAGTAAATTGCCTTTCACGCTTTCTTTCAGAATCTCTTTTCATCAAGACACTGACGCCGTCTTCAAACGACCAAACTACTTCCACACCGTACACATTGCTAACGCTCTCTCTCTCTCTCTCTCTCTTCTTTTCCTTCATCTTTGAATATACTGTTCTCTACCAGTCAGCAGCCACAACTTTTACCATTTGTTTGCAATTTTGTCTGTTGCTTGACTGAATTTTGTATCGTGTTATTTTACGTTTAGAATAAATCCGGTTTGCGGTTTTTATTTTACTTTAGCTTAATGACTGTCATGTTACGAAACTAAATTTCTTATTTTAACATTTTTAATACTGTAACAATTTATTTGATTGTAGCCATGATGGGAAAAGATTCCCAAAACGTTGGCGTGAATAAAAAAAAGAGAAAAGAAATGATGTCTGTCTTCTCGCTTCTCTGTTTCTTATATTGTAAATATTGATATATATAATTTATAATATATATATATATATATATATATATATATATATATATATATATATATATATATATATATATACCGGAAATTGAACAGCAAACTCGTCCGGTATTCAAGTGGCTATTCGTGTGTTTTCTTAGTAGGAACAAATGTGGGACGTTAGTCATTTTCCTTGGTTTGGTAGCTTGTTTACATTTCACTTCTTTTTGCGTTTATTTTTCTCGTAATTTTATGATTAATTTTCTAGTTTGTTTTGTGAGCATTTTTACTGAAGATTTACAGTAAGTTGTTTCATACCTCGAAAGCTCGTACTAATATAATAAAGAATGTTCTTCCTGATCTTGGCAATATCATTTAACATTAAACTTATATATATATATATATATATATATATATATATATATATATATATATATATATATATATACATATGTATAAAATATATATTATATATCTATCTATATATATATGTGCGTGTGTGTATCGCCGTTGTGGCGCAGAGGCAAGGTTCTCTCCTTCCTGTCGGGAGGACCTTGGTTCAAATCCCGCCGCTCGCTGGTGGCTTGGGAATGGCGACAGTGCATAAACCCGGTGGCCCGCCAACTTAGTGGTCAGAAAACTCGATAGTGAGTGGGATACAGTGCTGCCACACTCTCGGATTGGAATTATCGTACTGGCTCCTCAAAATTATGGCTTTTCAGTAAAAAAATATCGTACAAAATTGTAGATTTTATCGAGATTATTATCTCACACTGTTTCTGATATTTAACACATTTTTATAATTTGACAAAATAATGAATTTATGTATGATTTCTTTGTAGTCATTAATATCTTGCAATTTACATATATAATTAAGAAGAAAATACAAATGAAACATTTCTCTCTACAAAAACGAAAAAAAATGGAATTATGAATAATTAGTTAATGTTATCAACAATTGTTATTGACAAATAATTACTATATTGTACTAACACTGTGGTAAAAAAAGTATACAGCTTAGAACGTCACTTCTTTCCATAATGTAAACTAAACTGATAACGAATTAACACGAAGATATGTGAGTTGATAGGCCCACTCATACATATCTTTAAACACCCCAAAACATCGAAAATCAAAATAGCATCACTGAGTAGTAATTTAAAATAAATATATATAATTAAACATGACTGGTACTGATACCTATCCCATGATAAAGGAATTAATAACAATAATAATTGTAAAGTATATCTTTAAGAATCTTCTTCCTAATCAAATTCATATTCTCTGACGTTCTGGAACAACTGAGCATGATTATTTATTCTGGAAAACATATCATTTGCAGGAGTAAAATGAACACATGACCCTCCTGAACCTTTGATGCAACTAGCAGAGAGTAAAGCCCCATTAACTGTCCTTGTTTTCTGTCTGTTTCTTTGTTTAGTTTTAAAGAGGTTAACTTTACTGAACACTCGTTCGCATTCAGCATTAGAGTGCGGCAAGCAAAGAGCAGTTAGAGCAAATTTGGCTAGGTCTGAAAAACTACTATTTTTTATTTTTTCCTCCTGGCCGGAGGCCCGACACCAGGCAGCCCGACCCGTTCTCCTCCCCACCAGTGGCCCAACCCCAGGGGACCAAACCAGTGTCCTCCCCACAAGGGTCCTCAACCCTGGCGGCAATAACCAGTCGCCTCCCCACTGGGGGCCCCACTCCTGGCAGCCCAACTGATTTGCTTCCCTGCTGGAGGCCCCACCTCTGACGGCCAGACCAAGTCTCCTCCCCGCCAAGGGCCCCAATCATGGCGTTCTAATCTGGTCACCTCCCCAACGGGGGCCCATCCACTGGCGGCTCGACCTGGGCGCCTCACCGGCGGGGGCCCCATCCCAGGCGGCCCAACCTGTTCGCTTCCCAGTGGAGGCCCCACCCAGTCTCCTCCCCCACCAAGGTTCCACCCATGGCGTTCTGACCTGGTCGCCTCCTGGCTGGGGGCCCAACACCTGTTGGCCCGAGCTGGTCACCTCACCCACTCGTCCTGGGACCTGTGATGAACTTTGCCCATTCATCCCAGAACCTGCGGCGGGCCTCGCACCACGACTGTCCTGACAACTGTGGCGGGCCTCACCCACCAGTCCCAGCACCCGTGGAGGGTCTCGCCCGCCAGTCTTGGCACCCAGGGCGGGCCTCACCAGCCAACCCAGGCACCAGTGGTGGGCCTCACCAGCCCACCCTGGCACAAATGGCGGGCCTCACCCGCCCGTCCGGGGACCTATCACAGGCCTCGCCCTCCTGTCCTGGAACCCGTAGCAGGGCATGCCCGGCCATTCCGACCCATGGCAAGCCTCACCCGCTCGTCCCGGCACCTGTGACAGGCCATGCCCGCCCGTCAAGGCACCTGTGCCAGACCTCACCCGCCCATAAGGCATCAGTAGCGACCTCACCCGACCATCCCAGAAGCTGTATCGGGCCTTGCCCAAACGTCCCAGCACCTGTGGTAAGCCTCGCCAACCCTTCCCGGGATGCGTGGAGGGCCTTGCCCGCCTGTCCCAGGACACATGACAGACGTCGCCCGCCTGTCCTGGCGGGACCCGTGGTGGCCCTCGCCAATCATTCCCGAGACCCATGGCAGGCCTCCCCCACCAGTCCAAGGACGCGTGGTGGACATCGCCCACCCGTCCTGGGAGCCATGGCAGACATCGCTCACCCATCCCAGGACCAGACGTGGGGCTGGTCCACCTGTCCGAAAACCCGTGGCAGATATCGCCCGCCTGTCCCAGGACCAGTGGCACACCTTGAATGTCCGTCCCAGGAAGAGTAGGTTGGGGATTGCCAGTCGCGGGACATGTGGCGGACATCGCCCGCTACTACCGTGACCCAAGATGGGCTCCGGCCTGCCCTTCCCGGAACAAGAGGTAGACATCTACCATTGTGGTAATCGCCCACCCGGCACGGAACTCTTGGCGGACATCATCTGCCCGGCCAGGGACCTGTGGCAGGGGGCCAGGCCCGCACGACCCGGGACCCGAGGCAAACATCACCCGCGGCGGACGCCTGCCCGCCCGTCCCGGGACCCGCGGAGGACGCCTGCCGCCCGTCCCGGGGCCGCGGCGGACGCCTCCCCGCCCGTCCAGGGACCCGCAGCGGACACCTGCCCGCCCGTCCCGGGACACTCGGCGGAGGCCTGCTCCCGCCCGTCCCGGGACGCTCGGCGGACACCTGCCCGCCTGTCCCGGGACGCGTCGGCGGACACCCGCCCGCCCCGTCCCAGGACGCTCGGCGACGCCTGCCCACCCGTCCCGGGACCCGCGGCAGACGCCTACCCGCCCGTCTCGGGACCCGCGGCGGACGCCTGCCCGCCCGTCCCGGGACCCGCGCGGACGCCTAGCCCCCGCCCGGCCCGGGACGCTCAGCGGACGACTGCCCGCCCGTCCCGGGACGCTCGGCGAACGCCTTGGCTGACACCTGCCCGCCCATCCCGGGACTCGCGCGGACGCCTGCCCGCCCGTCCCGGGACCCGCGGCACGCCTGCCCACCCGTCCCTGGACGCTCGGTGGACGCCTGCCCGCCCAGTCCCGGGAAGCTCGGCGGAGCCTGCACCCGCCCGTCCCGGAAGCTCGGCGGACGCCTGCCCGCCAGTCCCAGGAAGCTCGGCGGACGCCTGCCCGCCCGTCCCGGGACGCTCGGCGGACGCCTGCACGCCCGTCCCGGGACGCTCGGCGGATGCCTGCCCGCCCGTCCGGGACCTGCGGCGGACGCCTGCCCGCCCTTACGGGACGCTCGGCGGGCGCCTGCCCGCCCGTCCGGACGCTCGCGGACGCCTGCCCGCCCGTCCCGGGACCAGCGGCAGACCGCCTGCCCCGCCCGTCCCGGGACGCTCGGCGGACGCCCTCCGCCCGTGCCCGGGCCCGCTCGGCGGACGCTTGCCCGCCCGCCCGGGACGCTCGGCGGACGCCTGCCCGCCCGTCCCGGGAAGCTCGGCGGACGCCTCCCGCCAGTCCCGGGAAGCTCGGCGGACGCCTGCCCGCCGTCCCGGGACGCTCGGCGGACGCCTGCACGCCCGTCCCGGGACGCTCGGCTGACGCCTGCCCGCCCGTCCGGGGACCCGCGGCGGACACCTGCCCGCCCGTCCCGAGACCCGCGGTGGACGCCTGCCCGCCCGTCCCGGGACGCTCAGCGGGCGCCTGCCCGCCCGTCCCGTGACGCTCGGCGGGAGCCTGCCCACCCTTCCCGTCCCAGGACGCTCAGCGGACGCCTGCCCCCCCTTCCCTTTTTTTTTGTAGGGACGCTCGGCGGACGCCTGCCCGCCAGTCCCCGGGACCCGCGTCGGACGCTGCCCGCCCGTCCCAGGGACTCTCGGCGGGACGCCTGCCCGCCCGTTCCCGGGACCCGCGGCGGACGCCTGCCCGCCCGTCCCTGGGACGCTCGGGTGGACGCCTGCCTGCCCGTCCCGGGCCCACGCTCGGGCGGACGCCTGCCCGCCCGTCCCGGGACGCTCAGCGGACGCCTGCCTGCCCGTCCCGGACCGCTCGGCGGGCGCCTGCCCGCCGTCCGGGGGGGACCTGCGGTGGACGCCTGCCCGCCCCGTCCCGGGACGCTCAGCGGGCGCCTGCCCGCCCCCCGTCCCCCGTTGACGCTCGGCGGGCGCCTGCCCGCCCGTCCCAGGACGCGCAGCGGACAAGCCTGCCCACCCGTCCCGGGACGCTCGGCGGACGCCTGCCCGCCAGTCCCGGGACCCGCGTCGGACGCCTGCCCGCCCGTCCCCGGGACGCTGCGGCGGACGCCCTGCCCGCCCGTCCCGGGACCCGCGGCGGACGCCTGCCCGCCCGTCCCGGGACGCTCGGGACGGACGCCTGCCCCCGCCCGTCCCGGGACGCTCGCGGACGCCTGCCCGCCCGTCCCGGGATGCTCGGCGGACGCCTGCCCGCCCGTCCCGGGACGCTCGGCGGGCGCCTGCCGTCGTCCCGGACGCTCAGCGGACGACTGCCCGCCCGTCCCGGGACCGCTCGGCGAACGCCTTGGCTGACACCTGCCCGCCCATCCCGGGACTCGCGGCGGCCGCCCGTCCGTCCCGGGGACGCCTGCCCCCCGCCCGGGAACCCAGCCCGGCACGCCTGCCACCCGTTCCCTGACCTCCCTCGGTGGACGCCTGCCCGCCAGTCGGGAAGCCCTCGGCGGACCCTGCCCGCCCTCCCGGGAAGCTCGGCAGACGCCTGCCCCCAGTTCCCGCGGAAGCTCGGCGGACGCCCTGCCCGCCCGTCCGGGACCCTCGCTGACGCCTTCACGCCCGTCCCGGGACGCCTCGCGGATGCCTGCCCGCCCGTCCGGGGACCTGCGGCGGACACCTGCCCCGGGCCAAACTTCCCGGGACCCCGCGGCAGGACGCCCTGCTCGCCCGTCCCGGGACGCTCCCGGCCGGACGCCTGCCGCCCGTCCCCGGGAACGCATCGGCGGAACGGCTTTCTCCCGCCCGTCCCGGGAACGCTCCGCGACGCCGGCCCCGCCCGTCCCCGGGAAGCTCGGCCGGGACAGCCTGCAGCCAGGTCCCGGAAGCTCGGCGACGCCTGCACCGCCCGTCCCGGGACGCTCGCGGACAAGAAACGCCTGCACGCCCGCCCCGGGACGCTCGGCCTTGACGCCCTGCCCGCCGCGCCCGTCCGGGGACCCGCGGCGGACACCTGCCCTGCCCGTCCGGGGACCCGCGGTGGACGCCTGCCCGCCCGTCCCGGACGCTCAGCGGGCGCCTGCCCGCCCGTCCCGTGACGCTCGGCGGGAGCCTGCCCACCCGTCCCAGGACGATCAGCGGACGCCTGCCCACCCGTCCCGGGACGCTCGGCGGACGCCTGCCCGCCAGTCCCGGGACCCGCGTCGGACGCCTGCCCGCCCGTCCCGGTGGGACGCTCGGCGGACGCCTGCCCGCCCGTCCCCGGGACCCGCGGCGGACGCCTGCCCGCCCGTCCCGGGACGCTCGGGTGGACGCCTGCCTGCCCGTCCCGTGGGACGCTCGGCGGACGCCTGCCCGCCCGTCCCGGGACGCTCAGCGGACGCCTGCCTGCCCGTCCCGGGACGCTCGGCGGGCGCCTGCCCGCCCGTCCGGGACCTCCGGTGGACAGCCTGCCCGCCCGTCCGGGACGCTCAGCGGGCGCCTGCCCGCCCGTCCCGTGACGCTCGGCGGGCGCCTGCCCGCCCGTCCCAGGACGCGCAGCGGACGACTGCCCCACCCGTCCGTCCCGGGACGCTCGGCGGACGCCTGCCCGCCAGTCCGGGACCCGCGTCGGACGCCTGCCCGCCCGTCCCGGGACGCTCGGCGGACGCTGGCCCGCCCCCCGTCCCGGGACCCGCGGCGGACGCCTGACCCGCCCGTCCGGGACGCGCCTCGGGCGGACGCCTGCCCGCCCGTCCCCGGGACGCTCGGCGGACGCCTGCCCGCCCGTCCCGGACGCTCGGCCGGACGCCTGCCGCCCGTCCCGGGACGCTCGGCGGGCGCCTGCCCGTCCGTCCCGGGCCCTGGACCCGCGTCGGACGCTCGGCGGACGCCTGCCCGCCCGTCCCGGGACCCGCGGCGGACGCCTGCCCGCCCGTCCCGGGATGCTCGGCGGGCGCCTGTCCCGCCCGTCCTGGACGCTCGGCGGGCGCCTGCCCGACCGCCGGGCACTCGGCGGAGCTCTGCCCGCCGTCCCGGGACCCGCGGCGGACGCCTGCCCGCCCATAAAACAGGACACTCAGCGGACGACCTGCCCGCCCGTCCCGGGACGTTGGCGGACGCCTGCCCCGCCCGTCCCGGGACGTCGGCGGGGCGCCTGGGCCCGCCCTTCCGGGACGCTACGGCGGCACGCCTGCCGCTTGTCCCGGGGACGTCGGCGAAGCGCCTGCCCGCCCGTCGGAGGCTTCGACGGGGACGCCTGCCCGCCACGGGTCCTTGGGAACGCTTCAGGCGGGCGCCTGCCCACCCGTCCCGGGAAGCTGGCGGCGGACGCCTGCCCGCCCGTCCCGGGACCCGCGGCGGGCCTCGCCCGCCACTCCCTGCACAATGTAATAGCTATTCTGTACCTTAGAACCAGAATATGCCACTGCATCCTCACAATTCTCCTGGGGATTCTCTGAATCTTCAACTTCTTTTCCTTGCACTCCACCAATCCTACTTAATCCTCTCTTTCTTCTCCTGGCACCTCCACTAATCCTACTGAATCCTCTCAATTTTCTTGGGGCTTCTCCTAATCCTGTTTCTACTCCCAGCACCTACACAAATCCCTTATTTTCTTCACCGTTTCTATATCCCCCGCCCCCCCCCCTTTTCTTTTCCATCCACGAATCAATAAAACTCTAAGAAAACATTTTAACATATTTATTTTGGTTCTAGTTCAATTTCCTTCAAGGATTAACAAAACAAAATTATTACAAAATAAACATCTTCCTCAAAATTTCCACATCTTATCCGTCTGAATGAGGCCAGTGTAGTCTTCATCACGCCATTTCTTCAAGATCCACAGAAGCTTCTGCAGTTTTCACTTGCTCTCCTCCATTCGTCTTTATTTCTCCTGGAGGTTCTTCAAATCAGAGACCATTTTCTCCTTCGTTCCATCCAACCTCATCATCCATCTGGTCGTTCCGTTCGCTCTGGACACCGGCCTTCTTCTTCAGCGACTCCAGGCGACCATTTCCTTCCTCTAGAAGGCATGCCAGCTCGTTCCTCTTGAGTTTCGCTGTTTCAACTTTATACTGGAGTCCACGCTTTTCCTTCCAAGAGGTCCTCCAAAGCCTTCTGCAGGCGCTCCAACCTCAGCTCCAAGTCTTTCCTGTCGGATTCCCACTTTTCGCTTGAGTCTTTTTGTTCCTGGATGAGCCTCGCTATCCGCGCCGCTTCTGCCATCAATAGCTGCACGTCTTTCTCCTTCTGTCATAGGAGTTTCTCGAGCCCCTCAAACAGGCAGTTTGCGTCTGACCACTGCCCAGACAGTGCCCTTATCCTCTCACAAAGGGCATCGTTCCTCTGACCAATTTCCTTCCCGTTGTTCTTCAGATGCTGGTTTTCTTCGGCCATCTTGACAATCTTGTCTTCCAGCTGCCGTTTCTCCCTCTTCTCTTTATCGTTCCAGCTTCGAGCGAGTGAGCCCTCTCTTGCAAGGCCTGCTGTTGCAACACCTCCTGAGTGATCTGGATTTCATGAAGGCGTTCTTCCCTTCCGCCCGCCTTCTGCGTCTCTTCTTGGTAGTCGAGCCTCTCTTGTAGCTGAAGAATTATTGTCCTGTCCAAGTGCACACGCTGCTCTCTCTGGCATTGGATGGCTTCTCGCAAGGCCGCAATTCTCTCGTTCAGTTCCTTTTCCTTAGGCTGTTCAGCTCCATCATTATCAGTCAGGAGAGAAATAAATCGCCAGCGAATAGGCAGCCACACCAAACAAGATCACTATTCTTCCGGATTTCAACACATCTGGACAACAACGTCATAATAACAGCTGCTGCTAAGGGCTAGGTTTAATAGCCACATTTTCTTCAAACTGAAATCCATATCTGAAGTATCCAGTTCATATACTCTCCTCTCTCTCACTCTCGATTTTTCGTTGATTTTCTATATTCCACGAGAGATATTTTGGTTTATCGAAATATAGCAGGAAAGATTCTGAATTTTAATTATGTCTTGTCTCTTGGTGTTATAAATTGCTGAAATCTCTCTCTCTGTGTCTTTCTTTCTTTCTTTCTTTCCCCGAAGGTCTGGAATTCTTCATTTGTTCCTTCATTTAGGTTTAAGGCTTTGCATTCAATAAGGAGAGAGAGAGAGAGAGAGAGAGAGAGAGAGAGATAGCGTATTTTTGCGTAGAAAAACAGAAAAAATAGAGAATCTAATGTGTGTACTACCATGCTTAGTGTATAATGCTTTAATTGAGGCTTATATTAATATTATTCATTTTGTTATCTATATATATATATATATATATATATATATATATATATATATATATATATATATATATATATATATATATATATATATATATATATATATATATATATATATATATATATATATATATATATATATATATATATATATATATATATATATCTATATATATATATATATATATATATATATATATATATATATATATATATATATATATATATATATATATATATATATATATATATATATATATATATATATATATATATATATATATATATATATATATATATATATATATATGATATACCCCACCCAAAGTCAGGTTACCTTTTAGACATACTGTCTACGCACGAGGAACGCCAAAGGACCCGAATGAATCAAAAGTATACTGAAGCAGAATGCGCACACCTTAAAGGGGGCTATTGAGACCAACTCATGGCAATAATGACAGCCCTTAAGCAAGCTTACCGCGAGTGCGCACGTGTGTGTGGGCATAATATACGTGATGTAGCAACAGTACTAAGAGAGAGAGAGAGAGAGAGAGAGAGAGAGAGAGAGAGAGAGAGAAAATGGCTACGGTTGTTAATGATGATGTGTTTTTTCCCGATCACAAACCGTGACCTGGTAGTGTTTTTCTTCTTCTTCTTTCGAAATAGCGTATTCAGGAACTTGACCTTTTTCTCTTTAAAGGAATCCTGAGGGGGCCACAGCTGTGAGTAAGAATAGACCACATGGAATAGACCAACGTGAAATGACTGTTAACAGTGTGTATTTATAATCTCATTACATTTTACGAGTATCTGTTTATTATTTAATTATTTATCCATTTATTTTTTTTTCTTTTCCAATTACTAGTCTCTTCTGTCTGTTTATCTGTTACTACTTTCTAATGAACACCATAATATTCTTTTGAAGCTTGAATTTCAAGTCAGTGGCCTCTTTGGTGGGCTTGTTCCATATCAATACGGTTTACAGAACCCCCTTTCCTTTCTGCCTTTTTCTTATTTTTTTGTTCGGCCCTGGGCAAGAACAGGACCTCTGGTTGCCCGTCCCAACTGCCCCTAACAATTCGCACGTCCGTCAACAATCATTATGCCAATGAGTAACTTGAATTATTGGGTAATAATAATTCACTGACACACAACTCGTGGCGTAACGCTGGCCACTTCTTTCTTAGGATGTCGGATGTCTGATACCATTAAGAAGTTTTCTGTTTCCTGATTTCGTGAGCTAGTTTATCGTCCCTTCTATTTAACCTTTTTAGCTTTCTAGGGTGACCGTTTGTAGTCTCAAAGTTAGTATTATTATTATTCTAAAGATGAACCTCATTCATATAGAATAAGCCCACCACCACAGGGTCCATTGACTTGAAATTCAAGAACAGAAGGTAATGGGATATACAGAATGAAGAGATCACCAAACACACACACACACAGTTTCATTAGCGACTTGTGTTTGCGATGGTTAATTTTTCAGAAATCATTTCACAAGCAATTTATAATTGTTACCAAAGGTCCCCCTACTCAAATGATTCTTCAATTAATTATTTAGTTCAATTGAACGTTTTTGCTACAAGTATGCACACACAAATACAGTCCGTATCTTTTTTGTCTGCTCTCTCTCTCTCTCTCTCTCTCTCTCTCTCTCTCTCTCTCTCTCTCATCTTGCCCCTAAGGTCTGGAATTCTTCATTTGCTCCTTCATTTAGGATTAAGACTTTGCATTCGATACAAGTTAGAGAGAGAGAGAGAGAGAGAGAGAGAGAGAGAGAGAGAGTGTGTGTGTAATTTTGTGTAAAAAACGGTGTATTGGTATATTTACATATGACAGTGCATGGGAAATTACTCCGTTTGGAATAGGAAAGCTAATGTGTTTGTACCATTCTTCGTGCATAATGCTCTAATTGAGGTTTTATTAATATTATTCTGTTCCATCTAGGTTTTTATATTATATAATAATTTATATATATATATATATATATATATAGTATATTAAATATATATAATATATATATATATATTATATATACATATAGGTATCTATGTATGTATGTATCTATGATATAATGTACCAAAGACTAGTCACATTTTAGACATGCTGTCCACGAACGAGGAACGCCAAAGTACACGGATGAATCAAAAGTACTAAAGCAAAACTGCACACACCTGAAAGGGGCTATTGAAACCCACCACTCATGGCAATAGTGACAGCCCTTACGAAAGCATACTGCGCATGGGCAAGTGTGTGCGTGTGTTTGTAATATACATGATGTTGCAACATTGCCAAGAGAGAGAGAGAGAGAGAGAGAGACGAGAGAGAGAAAGGAAGAAGAAGGAGAGAGAGAGAGAGAGAAAATGGTGATAGTTATTAATGATGATGTTTTTCAGGATTACAAACAGTGGCTGGGTAGTTTTTCTTTTTCTGTTTTCGACATTGCGTATTCAGGAACAAAATTTTTTCCTTAAAGGAAAAAGTGGTGGTCACAGCTATGAGTGAAAATAGATAAACGTGAAATGACGGTCTGAACAGACCACGGTACCGACGAAGATAGGGCGGCTATTTACCGCTATCTACTATGGTGCCTCCACTTGTATGTATTTGAAATGAAATTTATTCTTGTCAATCGAAATGTGTGGTGTGATGGGGTGAACGGCAGTTTTCTAAACATGTGTGTGTGTGTGTGTGTGTGTGTGTCCGATCCATGAATTGTGTAGACAGCACGCCTGGTGGAATAGTTCCTCCTATTTTGAGCATACCGCGACATGACGTCACGCATAACAGATGAGACGCACATAAATGACTGCGCCCATGGTGCAATAGAAAATTGGTTGTAAAAAATAAGAAAACTCCTCTTTCCAAAACAAATTTTCACCAGGGTACTTAAATGGAATAATACCACATATGGAACATCTGAAATGCAACCAGAAGTTCCCCTTTAAGGTCCAGACCGTGGGGAAATTGTCCATTTGACTTAAAACCGAAGTAGAAAATGTCACTCCTCTCATCAATTTATCTATTCCGTCGAAATAACAATAAACTCCATTGATGACTCAACTGCATCACGGGAAAAATAAATCATAGCTAATACCGAAATATGCCCAAAAAGGGTAATTGGACATGAGACTATGCAAATCTTAAGCAAGAATACTACATAGGGATTTACTTACACAATTGACAATAATAATAAATAATAATAATAATAATAATAATAATAATAATAATAATAATAATAATAATAATAATAATAATAACCACAACCAACCAACCAGAAAAGACTATACAGCCAACTAAGAGGGGAAGACAACCACCCAGAAATTCCTGAAGCCGAATCAAGTAAGAGACTCTGGGAAAACATATGGAGCAATCCGGTAGCACACAACAAACATGCAACATGGCTCCAGGAAGTCAAGGAAGAAGAAACAGGGAGAATAAAACAAAGATTCACAGAGATCACGACAGACACAGTCAGACACCAACTAAAGAAAATGCCAAACTGGAAAGCCCCAGGTCCCGATGAAGTTCCATGGATACTGGCTCAAACTTCAAGCCCCTACACCCACGAATAGCAGAACAACTCCAGCATTGTATCTCAAATCACCAAGCACCCAAATGGATGACCACAGGAAGAACATCCTTAGTACAAAAAAGACAAGAGTAAGGGAAATATAGCCAGTAACTACAGGCCTATCACTGCCTACCAATAATGTGGAAGTTACTAACAGGTATCATCAGTGAAAGGCTATACAACTACCTAGAGGAGACAAACACCATACCCCACCAACAGAAAGGCTGCAGAAGGAAGTGTAGGGGCACAAAAGACCAGCTCCTGATAGACAAAATGGTAATGAAGAACAGTAGGAGCAGGAAAACCAACCTAAGCATGGCATGGATAGACTATAAGAAAGCCTTCGACATGATACCACACACATGGCTAATAGAATGCCTGAAAATATATGGGGCAGAGGAAAATACCATCAGCTTCCTCAAAAATACAATGCGCAACTGGAATACAATACTTACAAGCTCTGGAATAAGACTAGCAGAGTTAATATCAGGAGAGGGATCTTCCAGGGCGACTCACTGTCCCCACTACTCTTCGTAGTAGCCATGATTCCCATGACAAAAGTACTACAGAAGATGGGATGCTGGGTACCAACTCAAGAAAAGAAAAAGGGCGAGCAAGGCAAGAAATTAACCATCTGATGTTCATGGACGACATCAAGCTGTATGGTAAGAGCATCAAGGAAATAGATACCCTAATCCAGACTGTAAGGATCGTATCTGGGGACATCAGGATGGAGTTTGGAATAGAAAAATGCGCCTTAGTCAACATACAAAAAGGCAAAGTAACGAGAACTGAAGGGATAAAGCTACCAGATGGGAGCAACATCAAACACATAGATGAGACAGGATACAAATACCTGGGAATAATGGAAGGAGGGGATATAAAACACCAAGAGATGAAGGACACGATCAGGAAAGAAATATATGCAGAGACTCAAGGCGATACTCAAGTCAAAACTCAATGCCGGAAATATGATAAAGCCATAAACACATGGGCAGTGCCAGTAATCAGATACAGCGCAGGAATAGTGGAATGGACGAAGGCAGAACTCCGCAGCATAGATCAGAAAACCAGGAAACATATGACAATACACAAAGCACTACACCCAAGAGCAAATACGGACAGACTATACCTAACACGAAAGGAAGGAGGGAGAGGACTACTAAGTATAGAGGACTGCGTCAACATTGAAAACAGAGCACCTGTGGGGCAATAATCTGAAAACCAGTGAAGACGAGTGGCTAAAGAGTGCATGGGAAGAAGGACTAATAAAAGTAGACGAAGACCCAGAAATATACAGAGACAGGAGAAAGACAGACAGAACAGAGGACTGGCACAACAAACCAATGCACGGACAATACATGAGACAGACTAAAGAAACTAGCCAGCGATGACAATTGGCAATGGCTACAGAGGGGAGAGCTCAAGAAGGAAACTGAAGGAATGAGTAAACAGCGGCACAAGATCAGGCTCCCTAAGAACCAGATATGTTCAAAGAACGATAGACGGAAATAACATCTCTCCATATGTAGGAAGTGCAATACGAAAAATGAAACCATAAACCACATAGCAAGTGAATGCCCGGCACTTGCACAGAACCAGTACAAAAAGAGGCATGATTCAGTGGCAAAAGCCCTCCACTGGAGCCTGTGCAAGAAAACATCAGCTACTTGCAGTAATAAGTGGTACGAGCACCACCTGAGGGAGTGATAGAAAACGATCAGGCAAAGATCCTCTGGGACTATGGTATCAGAACGGATAGGGTGATACGTGCAAACAGACCAGACGTGACGTTGATTGACAAATTCAAGAAGAAAGTATCACTCATTGATGTCGCAATACCATGGGACACCAGAGTTGAAGAGAAAGAGAGGGAAAAAATGGATAAGTATCAAGATCTGAAAATAGAAATAAGAAGGATATGGGATATGCCAGTGGAAATCGTACCCATAATCATAGGAGCACTAGGCACGATCCCAAGATCCCTGAAAAGGAATCTAGAAAACTAGAGGCTGAAGTAGCTCCAGGACTCATGCAGAAGAGTGTGATCCAAATAGAAACGGCACACATAGTAAGAAAAGTGATGGACTCCTAAGGAGGCAGGATGCAACCCGGAACCCCACACTATAAATACTACCCAGTCGAATTGGAGGACTGTGATATAATAATAATAATAATAATAATAATAATAGGTAATAATAATAATATTCTTAATACCGAGTTCTATTCATTAAATAAATGAAGAAACAAATCAAATCGTCAGACTTGATTATAATTCACTTATATCACCAATTTTAACATCAAGTTGAATGAGGATCAAAATTGGGATATGAGTATATATTCGCTCATTTGCCAGAAGAGTGTCTTAACTCGAAAATTGCTATATTTCAGGAAAAGCAATCTAAAGATTGAAATTCTCTAATATATCTATACTCTGTCCATTTATATTTAGAGGATTCTTTTACTGAGCTGTTTAATGACAAATACAAATTAGAAATTTTTCACCACAATATGGAATAAACAGGCTATCTGCTGGTATCAATAGCTCAAAACACATTTTTTGAGTTGTGTCACTCTTCTGGCAAAATGAGCGATGGTCCGACTGACAGTTCTATTTTTACAACGTGGACGTTACCCTTCTAACAGTCGTGGTGGTGAACTGACGGGTATTTACTGTCCCTTTGATCCAGGTATTATTGTAGTGACTGTCCGTTTATCCAGTATTCTGTGGTGACACTCCCTTACATCCAGGTATTACTGTGCTGTCAGTCACCGTTTAACCAGGTATTAATGTGGTGATGTTCAGGTATTACTATGCTGTCCTTCCCTTTTATCCAGGTATTATTGTGAAGACTGTCCCCTTTATCCAGGTACTGTGAAGACTGTCTCTTTATCCAGGTATTACTGTGAAGACTGTCTCTTTTATCCAGGTATTACTGTGAAGACTGTCTCTTTTATCCAGGTATTACTGTGAAGACTGTCTCTTTTATCCAGATATTACTGTGAAGACTGTTCTCCCCTTTTATCCAGGTATTACTGTGAAGACCGTCCCTTTTTATTTTCCAGGTATTACTGAAGACTGTCCCTTTTATCCAGTATTACTGTGAAGACTGTCTCTTTTATCAAGGTATTACTGGTCTACAATTAACGAGGAAATTTGCATTTGAATGATTGAAAAAAAAACGCCTTATAGCCTATCTAGCACGTCGGACTTGGCCAAAACACACGTTTTTTTTTTCTATATAATAAACCCCCCAAACCCCCCTTCCCCCCCATCCCCTTTTTATAAGGAAAGCCAGGTATTTGGGTGGGTGAAAAATCATTGACTTACTTCACCTATCAGGATCCTAACCTAGGATGCCAGGGGGATTCGCTCTCATGAGCGTCCCCCCAACCTACTCTAATTTAAGGAACTGTGAATTAAAATAACAGGGTTGCAATCCAATGTAACAAAGTCAAAGGCACAGAAAACCTTACATGGACGGACTTTTTTTCGCCGCCTCCTGGACTGCAACTTAACCTAACTTTGGGAACTTAACATTAAAAACTATCGGCAGGGAATCTACCCTTACCTAAGCTGAACTAAACCTTAGGTATCAGGTCATAGCCTGGTAGACCACTAACATAAGCCTAAGTTACCAGTGGTCCTTACTTAGCTAGTGCACGCTGCACTGTTTAATACCCTTCATTAAAGTATCATGGACCATTTAAAACATATCCTTGTATTTCGCTCTTGTATTTTCACTCACCTAAAATACCTATACCAAATTACCAATATCCGCTGTAGTCCGCAATAATTTTGGGATATAGCCTATAGGGTTTCAGTAGCCTTACACTGATCATGTGTTTCCCGAAACGAATAGGAGGTAAAACTGCATAGAAAAAACGTCAAATGCCATAATCTAGCTCGCCGCGGAATAGTTATATAGTTTCTACCAATACTTTTTCATTCGCAAGGCAACTGATGTCCAGTAAAATATAAATTAATTGATTTCTACCCAGAACTTATCAGGTGACTCATAACGAGATGTTGAAGTTCATGTTGCAATATGGGAACATTCTCCATTGATCATCCAGCTTTTGAAGTAGTGAGTGGTCATCTGGGGGGTACAATCAGAGAAGCTCAGATGCAAGAGGAATAAGGAGGGGATTCTTCTCTGAATTCTGATGAGAGAGTATTTTTTGGACGAGTTTAAACTTTGACAGGACACCATCATTGTTGAAATTACCATCCTTCTTTATTTGTGTGCATGCCACTACAAGGAAACTTCTACACCTCTGATAAAACTCCTGCTGTTGAGCTTTCTTTTCCTGTATGGAGGGGTTTTTTAATCCCCGCATAACTTTAACTCCTAGGTACATTTGGTCCTATCCATAAATAAGAGAAGAAGGATTTGGTCTCTGAATAGCATGGACACTTTATCATGGAGAACTGTTATTACTGCTTTATCTGACGGGAAAAATTTGTTGAACTCAGCAAACTTTGGAAGGAACAGTCA
>NC_087203.1:5234301-5264301 GCF_015104395.2 Macrobrachium nipponense
TCCTTTATTTGACAACAATTAAATATGAATAAACCTGTCGGTGGAACCATGACTAGCTGACAAAACTCATTTTCCTGATCAGATTTCCTATTTCAATATTATCTCATCAATTTGTACAGTTTTGCGTAAGAAGATCAATTGGCAGCGTCCGTGAAGACTGATATTTCCCTGACGATAATCCACGACTTCTGTTTCGTTCCAATATTTATCCTGACACACTGGATTCCTTCTGGGAACAAAAATCGCAAATGCCTCACGTCTACCGAACCTTTCTTGAACATTTGAATGGTCGTGAAACCTTCGCAGGACGCTCTCCTCGGACTCTGCATCTGCAGGAACCTTGGCGACACTTCCAGAATCCCGTAATCGAGTCGATCTCGAATCTAGATGGATTGAAAGTGTCATACTTTATGTCATTCGTGAATACGTTCTCGAATTTACATGGACTGAAGAAGTGTTCTCTAGTTTATGCTCAGGATTTCAAATGATTCTTGAGTTTAGGCGAAAAATTTTAATGGTTGGAATGGAGAAAAAGTCAAATCTTATCACAAATTATAAGCCATCCCGATATACAAAACTTACCTTGCTGCCTAAGGTTGCACCTGTGAGTACAAGCACTCTCGAAACGTTCAAAGGTTTCATAAAGATGACATCAAACGTGTCTCCGGGCTTGGATATTCCCCAAAACATTCCAGGGGAGGAATAAGCCTGTTCAGGGCCAAAAGACTGGTATTGTTTCATAGTAGTAACCACACGCGCTTCAGGATTGGTGTGGGAAATTCTCCTCGAGTCTAAACTAGAACAAAAGAGAGAAAACTTGATAATGAATACGAAGTAAATATCTTTTAATCTGACCAGTGCACCAACTACTACCAGTTTACTTTGTCAGTGACCAGTAAGACAAATGAATGGGAAAAAGAATTTAGGGTCACTCAGTATCACCTTCCACGAACTCCATCTCATACCTTGCGGGAATAAGCACTTCCATTATGTTATCGACACCTCTCCCCACACCTTCCCCCCCCAACCCTCCACAGCCATAACAAATACAAAGAAAACAGACTCGGTACAGCATGTGCGCACTGACGTTAACACTTTGAGTTTTATACCTTGATCGAGTGAAGCCAAAGGAAAATTCGGCCATGAACTTGATGCAAGGAAACAAAAAATATGGATAATCCTCGATACTAAACAGGATCTTATCCAGAGGGCAGCAACGAGGCATGATGCAAAGCAGTTGCGACCGTGGCAAGGACATCAATTAATCTGAGGGAAAAGGAAGTCGGAGAAGCCTCGCGGTCTTGAAAAGTGTGCTTTAATGGTTTCTTTAACTTGCCTTCACTTATATCATTAAGACTTTTAATTCGTCTTTTTTTTTTTAATGTCACCTTGGGCCAACTTCGACGGGGGATGACCTCTCGTTTACTTCCCAATAATTTTTCTAGGACCAAACGATCGTCATGTATTTAGAGAAGAATGATCTGGCAGTAATATAATTAGTAAATCACATTATATTCGATGGTTGCTACACCATGACTTAACACTGCCATTTACTCTCTATATATATAGACCAACATCGACATGGGATCATGCGCATGAACAGTCAGTTACTCTTCAGCTGATTTTCTAGATTCATGAAATTATACAACAATATCAGACAAATAAAAATTAGAATGAAAATTACTTATATATCTTCTACGTATTAATGGCTGAAATTAACTCACCCAAATGTATTGTCCTTTATGGGTTGCGTTTTATTGGCCAAAGTGGAGTGGATTCCAATGTGCTGGAAGAGACCTGGAATCCTCCTGGAAGGGAGGCCATCTGGTGGTCTCTCGGGGGCCATCAGGGATACCCAATACTTGAAGAGGAAATCGACCGGGTGTTCTCGATGGAACAGCAGAAGGAAAGTGGCCAGAGAATTTAGATCTTGGCAGCGAAGCAATTGTCCTATGATAATGAAGCCAGAGAGCTGTAAAAACATCTTGATATCATTGTCAGCATTAGGTTCAGAAGCTTAATATTGCTTAATATTGAAGATAACAAAACATAACATAAACACACTTAGACATAAGATAATGTCTAATAAATAAAGTAAGAAGTTAGATTCATTATACATGATTACTCACACGAATCATCTCAAACTACTGAACGATACAACCGTATTATATGTGAGTTAATTCTTTAATAGAATTTAATATTTTGCAAACACACAATTTGTCTATTAGTCTATCTATCTATCTGGAAAGGCCATAAAGAATACAACGAAATTTGAAGAAGCCACTATATTTCAGCCAATGCACACGGGCCTTCAGGCAGAAATATAGAGATTTATTCCAAGTATGTATATTCTTATAATGTGAGTTTCGTAATGCAATTATGATTTTGGTAATGCAGCTAATTCCTAAGGCGCCTACGAAAGTGTTGAAGATTGTAACAGGCCTTTCTTTTCGAGTGAGAAGTTGCAACTGGTTTGAAGGAATTGTAATTTACAAATATGCTGAAGTGCACCTCGAGGTTTTATTTTAAATTTTATATACTTAATGTTTGTACTTTCAATGCTTTTATTGCTTTTCATATTATTGTGTTTTTGTATTCACTTCATTTTGTTTAATTAGTTTGAATCATTTTTTATTGTATAAATGTTTGAATCTAACACTTCTGAATTAATTTGCATTTAATTAAGTTTCTTTTCAAATTTAATTATTGCTTTATAATTTGAATTGATTAATTATCCTCATAAAATTTCATTTAATTTTGTTTAATAATTAATTCAAGAATTAATTAAACTTTAGTTTTCAAGTAATAAAAATTTCCCTGAGATTGTGAATTTCACTTATGATTTTTGAATTTAGAAATAAATTTTATTATTTAACATTTTTATGAGTGAATCATTTACCACCAGCATATGTTTTATTTTTATTTAGGTAGGAATATAGAGTGGTAATTGAGCTGTGTTCCTCAAGTGAATTAGAACCAGGGAAATACTTAGATTTAAAATTGTTGGAGTGATGCCTTTTAATTAAGATTACCTCACACCTGTTTTAATGAACTTAGTCTGATTTTTACTGGATTTATTAAGTTCCATAAGGGATCACTGGTATTTAGTAGTTTGGTATTTGTGATGAAGGTTCAGGTGTTTGGCTGTCGTGAGGTAACTATACTCTGTTTTTTTTTTCATCTGTCCATCCGCCTGTGGTGTTTTTGTATGGTAACACTGTGTCCCCGGGCTTTAGATAGTTACAGTCAACGATTATAATAATATCCTATTTCGAATATTAACGGTGTAATTCGCATACAGTAAATTATTAAAACCCTTTCCAGTAGGAAATGTACACCCAGATATCCTTTTATTTACCTAAACAAAACTTACACATAGAGTAACTATCTAAAGCCCAGGACGCAGTGTTACCATACAAAAATACCACAGGCGGATGGACAGATGAAAAAAAACAGAGTATAGTAACCAGGTACTTAACCAAACCATGCACCAAGTACAAATGGTGTCCCTGACCCAAGATTAAGAGTCTCTTGCCCTAACAAGTACAAACGGTAAGTGTAGTAACTAGATGCTTGGCATTTTGGGTTAACAAGTATTAATGGTACCCAGACCCCAGATCTTTGGCCACTTCGTCACAATCGTATATATATATATATATATATATATATATATATATATATATCTATATATATATATATATATATATATATATATTTATATTATATATAGATATATGATATACCTATATATATATATATATATATATATATATGTGTATATATATATATCTATATATATATATATATATATATATGTAATAGTGTGGCACAGTGTCGTTATTCCAAAACAACAATAACTTAATAATACTTAAGAAAAAGGCACGAAACGGATAATAAGGAAGAAAGGGAAAGGGAATAATAAGATAATGATTTTTCTTAGCGAAGGATTTTGTTACTCCAAACATTAGGCTTTTAGCCATTAGACATCTGGTTTTCATCTCCCCCAAAAAGCCTCTGTCCGTACCACGATTATGACCAACAAGAAGATTATAGCCGATGAGGATATCGCCCAGGCATATTCGAGAAATTGGAAACTACTCTCATTAGCGCCTATGACTAATCGGCGTTCCTTTCGTGAACAGGTCAGAGAGAGCCATCTGGCATACGTTAAAAAGGAAGGAATTCGATGACCCGTTGTTGCAAAGGAGGGAGTGCCGAATTCTTAAAAAGCTCCACCCTCCCAAAAAGTATGGCCTCTAGTATCGACGAATCAAAAGCCATGAGTGTTGGTCATAAGACAGCCCAAAAGGGGTATCAACGAATGACCTATGAGGTTACCAAGGATACGCCCCTAAAGAAGCCGGACATGAAGAAGGAGGCGTATACAAATTCAAAGCCTACGAATTACTGTAGAAGACCTGACAGGAAGGCGGTCTCGTATGAAGTTAATAGCCACTAAGACACAAAAAGTCTTTCAGAAAATGCCACACCCAGTCAGAATCCAAAAATCCAAAGGCGGGGCTAAGGAAATTTCAACTGAACAAAAAGGCGAGACAGAGAGAGAGCAGGGCAGAGAAAAGAGAGCAGAGAAAAAGGGGAACAGAGAAGAGAAGCCAGAGAGAGAACAACCGGGAGCCTGAGGGGAGAACCAGTGGCGCAGCAACAAAGCAGAGAAGAGGGAGAAGGACAGAAGAATCCCCAGAAGAAGAACAAGTGCAAAAGTGTGGTGTGCGAATTAATCAAAGACAGTGAAAGTGACAATCAATACTCAGTAAATTTCCCTCGTGCCTATAGACTCGTAATTGCAACAAGTGCCAATTAAGTTTTATCAGTCCAAGAGCCCAGTAACTCAGAAGGTGGAAAACATGTGTAAGAACCCCTAACGAAGAATAAAAACTAATGCAAAGAAACATATCAATTAATTTCTCATCCTAACAGAACCCTTACCTAATTCCCCAAAGTACGCCTCCACGCACACGTTACCTTAGATCTGTGCAAAGAAAGTAAGTACCGTCACAGATAAATTGGTGGCAGAGCGACGGGATACGATGAGATAAAGATTGATATAGTGACAAGATTAATTGATGTCGAACGGTAAGGATAGGAAGAGACAAAAGAGACAGCAAAGAAATGGTGGTTAGCGACGTGATACGAAGACACGAATGACAGTTAAAAACAGCGGCAGCGAAACAGAATCAAAAGTTTAGCGTCGGCATAAGAGATTTCAATCCATTCACGCCACTCGAAAAAGAAAGTTCTCCCCAAAGACAGTTATCAGTGCTTCCCCAAATACAAGGACAGTTAGCGAGTCGTAACATAAAAGCACTCCAAAAAAGCCACCCACACTTTGCGAAGAAAAACTCCACTCCGAAGAACAGTGAAAGAACTTCCACTAGAAGAACAAGCATATCGAAAAGCGTAAAGAATATATCAAAGAGGAAAGAAAACATAATCCCGAAAAGAAAACGCAACAGTCAACGCAAATCGAGAGAGAGAGAGAGAAGTCCCCTTCCCGCAGACGTAACAACGCATCATTCAACGCGCTGGTAGGCGAACGCAAGCTGTCAGACGTAAACCCGGGTGTCGAAGACGACGAAAGAAGATAAGTCCAAAATAAATGTCCGCACACTTACATAACATTAAAACTTTATTAAAAGTAAATTACGCGATTAACATTTCAGTTAGACAATTCCTGGTGTTTCAAGATTAAAAGATTTTCACACTGAACCTTTTTTTTTGGCAACGAAAACTCTACGATATTTCATTTTACTAATTATAACTAATCAGCTACTAAGACCTTTTCCCGAACATTTGTATTTACTAACCAATAACTCTAAATTTTAATTTGAATTTTGATTGTGTCATTTTATGTTATTTTTGTGATTTTGGTTGTTTTGTGATTTCTTGTACTTTGTTTTTTTTTTGTTCTTTTAGTGTTTGCTTTTTACTTGTTACGTCGAGTGAACGTTTACTTGTTTTTATTTTGTTTGTTTAGGATAACAAGGGTAATTCACGGGAGGTCTCTCGTTAGCGTACACTTTATGGTCAGTTCAGTATCGTTTTACCAGTATTGTTAAGAGGGTTTTGTTGTTGTTTAAGAATCGCTTACCGGTAACGTAAGACTTTGAGAATATTTCTGGGGAAAATTCTTTTATTTTTTATGGTGATCGAATACTTTAGTAAAAACAATTTATTGTTATTATCATTTTCTTTTGGGATATTACTGTCATAACTTTGATACTTTTAATGATACTCAGTACTTAAGAAATTTCACCATTAACGAGTCGATGGTCAAAGGGAGACGACTCCTTATCAGAACGTAAGAACGCCTGTGCTCACGAGAAGTCAAACAAGGAAATTAACCATGCCGGAGGGTACACATCCGCGAATTCGAACGCAGCAGTAACGAACACATAAGGGACATGTAATTAATCACATAGCTAAATTTTGTGGAAGAAAGAACGGTCAGTTAGCTTGTAACTTAGAGAACTGGATAGAGCAAGTGGAGACACGCCTAAGATAGCATAACGGGGACAGATAGAGAAAAGCTTATTGAAGCCAAGAGTTATCTTGATTTGGAAGCCGGAGGAGACTTAGAACGATACGTCCACTCCGAGACTTACCGAGATCTTAAGAATTGGGAAGAATTGAAACGGTATGTCAGAAGGTTTATTCCACAGTTGGTGAAAGAGATCCAGTTACTAGCTTGGCAAGGATAGTGCGTCAATTTAAGTTAGACGAACGACTTATCAAGAGTTTAGCTCTCAGTTGTATAACAATATGAATGAATGGGGTAACTTCATGAAACCACAGGTTGGATAGAGGTAAAAGGAGGCAAGCAAAAATGCTAATGAGTCATGTTAAAAAATATTTAGACTAGCAATAATGATTGGAAGCCTGCCAACAGAAGTCATTGCAAGGATGACCCGTAAGTGGGAGACATCCGATGATGTAGCAGAGATTGAAGAAGGAGGAAACAAAAATCCTAGGTAGAAGACCTGAAGGAAATCCTATATACAGACCTTTAGTCCGCTATAGGACAAAAGGAAAGAGGTCCAAATAGATCTAGGACACCATCTAGAAATCAGAATAAGATGCCAGGTAAATCTTCTCAAGGAGGATTTTCGACAGTCACTTGTGGTTATTAACTGTCAAAGAGAGACATTATGCCAGTGACTGGCCGAGGGATAGCCTTCTGTCCTTTCCATAAGAGAACAGGACATAGTGCTCGAGAATGCAGAAATAAATTTGTTTCAGCTCCTACAGGTAGACGTCAGTCGAGAGGCAGAAGTAGAAACAATAGTCAATCTCCCCCAGTTAGAGGAAATAGGGATTCCGTCCCAAATAGATATGCTAATCAAACAGCAAGTATAGGGTATCAATCAGTTCAGTCAATGTCAGACGACGCAATGGGAAATTTTCTGCTTACTGGTACAATGAATCTTCCTCTATAACAGAGAGAACGTCCGGAATGTCAAGGCTAAGTCAAGCTACACAGGTTAGCAAAGTTGATGTAGGGAATGAATATAATTATAGACCATTATTTCCAGCCTATGTCGGTCTAGAGAAACCTATTGTTACATTCTTTGATACAGGTAGTCCCAAGAATATAATGTCAGAAAAGGTGTATCGGTTGTATTTTTTCTCACTTAAGTTTGAATCCAGCAGTAGACTGTAGAATCACAGACGTCCAGGGTAATGATATTCACGTAATTGGACAGTTAGATTTTCCATTTAGGCTAGGAAGAATTGCTCTAAGAGAAAAGGTTCTGGTAGCCAGAGATATACAATTAGCTTTTTGCCCATTTGCTGATAGGTTATCCACTATGGCTAGACAAGGGATAAGCATTGATGCCCCTAGAGAACAACTAGTGATTAACAACGGTCGTGAGATTTCTAGAATACCAATATGCAAGTTAATTAAAAGAACCCAGACTCAAGAGAATCCCACACTGAAAGGTATCTTAAAGAGGATAAGACGGAGGGAAGATATCCAGAATGCACCACGAGTTCACAACAGACTCATTAACCTCTTAGAATCAAATCAATGCACTTATTTAAAGTTAGAAAGGGAATTAAGACTTAAACCAGGAGAAAGTACGTGGGTAGAATGTACAGTAAATCCAATCTTTGAAGGAAAGGAAATTCTCACACTTACTGAAAAGTCGCAAGTAAATGGAATACATTATTCTTCTAGTTTACATGAAGTCAGACAGAGCAAATAGCGTTACAGATTACGAATAACAGAGGAGGAAAGGGTAAGTTAACACCAGGTACAGAGATAGGCCTAGCAGAAGTATACTCCATACCTATCCGAATTGTAGAACGGGAAACAGTGGAGCAATTAGTAAAGGAAATGAAATTATGCTCAGGACATAAAACTGAAGAGCTAAGATAGGATCTCATTTAAAGGACATTAAGGAAAACCATGTTAGAGAAGAATTCATAGACTTATTGTGCGAATATCAGGATATAGTCGCTCTTGACGGCGACACTTGGGAAATACACGCGAAATAACGCACAGATACATTCCATCGAACACAAAGCCAATTTACATACCAGCCTACAGAGTAGCACATTCCCAGAAGGAGATCATTGAAAGAGAAGTACAAAGAATGAATAGGCAAGGAATAATAGAACCATCTAAATCCCCATGGTCTTTTCCACTTTTGCTAGTTCCTAAAAGGGACAAAACTTATAGAATAGTTGTGGATTTCAGAAAATTGAACCAAATTACTGAAAATGATCCTTATCCAATGCCGTCAATGCGAGATCTTATCGCCACTATAGGGTCCAAGAGATACTTCACCACTATAGATTTATTGCAAGGATTCTTGCAAATCCCTCTAGACGAAGAAAGTAAACCTTTGACTGCTTTTTCCACTAGTAACGGCAGATACCAGTATGTAAGAATGCCCTTTGGTCTAAAGTCAAGCCCGGTAACTTTTGTAAGATTAATGGATAAATTTTGGGGTTTTGGGCGATTTACTAGGCAAAGACGTACACTGTTACATAGATGATTTGGTAATAGCAACAGACACTATAGAGGAACATATAGACTTAGTCAGAGAAGTCCTAAAGAGATTAAGAAAAGCCAACCTGAAGCTTAAATTAAAGAAGTGTAACTTCCTTAAAAGGAAAATAGACTACCTTGGTCATACACTAAGTGAAAAGGGCGTAGAAGTAAACGACTTAAAGATTAAGTCAATCAAGGAATATCCTACACCTCAGTGCAAGAAGGACGTAAAGTCATTCTTAGGTTTAGCAGGTTTTTACCGCAAGTTCATAGGGAACTTTGCAGTCATATCAGCTCCACTAACTGAACTTTTAAAGGAACACATATCATTTGTATGGACAGACGAGCAGCAAGAAGCATTTGAGGAATTGAAAGAAAGATTAACACATCCCCCAGTACTTAGCTTCCCAGACTTTGGCAAAGAATTCTTTTTAGCCACGGACGCAAGCCACATTGGTATAGGAGCATGTTTAATGCAAAGACAAGATAATAAGTATAATGCGATAGCTTATTACAGTAGGAAATTAAAGCCCTCAGAAGTGAACTACTCAGTAACAGACCTCGAGTCTCTAGCTATTATAGACGCTTTAAAGCATTTCAGATATATCATTTTTGGTTACAAGATAACCGTGTTCACGGATCATTCAGCTGCAGTAGAAATGCTAAAGAACCCTAATTTTTCTGGACGAAGAGCCCGTTGGTTCATGACAGCCCAAGATTATGATATAGAGGTGAAATATGTCCCTGGGAAGACGAATAAGGTAGCAGATGCATTATCAAGATATGTGTCACAAGGTGATAGTATAAATATGATAAGTCAAGAAGAAGAAAAGAATGAAACAATGTGCAATGACGTAAATGTACTCACCATGCATTATACAGAGGAGCTTTCCCGGCAAAATTTCATAAGGGAACAAGAAAGAGATGAAGATATAAGGGAACTGTTCAAATACGTTAGAAACGAAAGAAAACACAGCCAACAAGAATAAACCGAACTAGTAGGAAGGTTGGATGTCCCACAGATGCATTAACGGACATAGATGGCGTATTAATTTGGATGTGTCACGAATATGACCCATTTGGTCAATTTCTAGGCGTACTGCACAAAAGGTTAGTACCTAAGAGTCTAAGAAACAAAGTCATTGAGCTAATGCACGACGATGACATGAGAGCTCACCCAGGAAGGGATGAGACAATTAGATTAATCCAAAGAACTTTCCATTGGAAGGGAATTCACAAAGATGTTAGTAATTATGTGAAGAGCTGCAATACATGCAACAGCTACAAGGGAAGAACAGACAAGGAAGTACCACTAGGGAAATATCCTATCCCACAGACTCCTTTCGAAAGAGTATCTATCGATCTTATCACTAATCTCCATACCACGAGTAAAGGGAATAAGAATATACTAGTAGGTATCGACGCGCTCACGAGATATACAGAGTTGGTACCACTAACTAGTAAAAGTGCCAAGGATTGTGCAATCGCTCTCTTTGATAAGATATTTTGCAGATGTCTGCCCACAGCTCATTATCTCTGACAATGGGACCGAGTTCAACAACTCATTAGTTCAAGAAATTTGTAACGCCTTTAAGGTAGAAAAGGTAGCGATACAGCCGTATCACCCAGCTAGTAATGGCTTAGTAGAAAGGAATAACAGGAAGGTTTTAGACGTATTGCGTCACACAGTAGGACAGGATCCTGACTGGGACGTCAATTTACCTTTAGTCCAATTATCATTAAATGCAAGGCATCATACGAGTACTCGAGCAACTCCCATAAAAGCTTTGATGGGATATGAACCCAGATTACCTTATGCATGGCTGAATCAGCCAGTACAGCCAAATTACTCTGAAGATATCATGAAGATAAGAATCGGGAACTTTAAAGTAATCCACAAGCAATTGCACAAGAATTTAGAAGAAGCCCAGCAGAATATGATAGAGAAGCATCAAGAAGGATTAAGGCCTGTAGACTACAAGAAGGGAGATGAAGTCTATATTAAGAAGGAAGTAAGAAGCGGTATTAATTATAAGTTAGCCACAAAATTCACAGGACCATACAATGTCGTAGACGTACAAGAAACTAAGATAAAGGTTAAGAAAATGAATAACCAAATGCCTTCCACATATGCTGAATCATTAGAAGAAGAAGAATTTTGGATAAACAAGGACAAGGTCAAGAGAACCAAAGAAGTTGAAGAATCCGAAATGACAGAGTCGTCAGAAGAAATTCCAGAAGAAGGAACTAGATATAACCTAAGAAATAGAAGAGTCACTTTTCAGTGAAACAGAAGAGCAAACCCATTAATTCATCCCATTATTCCCATGTATTTATTTGATTTCGTTATTGCTAAGTTTACCTTCATCGGTCGACTTAGGAATAATCTTTTATTGTTGCAATTCTTACTTTAATTAGTTGGTTTGTAGCAAGAATTTTTGAGTTATGTGCACTAACTTCAAATTTATTTTGACTTGAAGGGAATTATTTGGGTATGTAAGAAACAGTTCAATGCGCAGTATAAGAATTTCAAGACGTATATGAAGTTTAATCGTTCCATAAGAACATTCTTAGAAGTAAAAGAATAAATAAGACGGGTTAAGATAGACATTAAGATATTTTTAAGATAAGAGAATTCGTTTTAGAAATGATCAAGATTTTGAAGGGGTAATTAATATACCTTACTTTGTTCAAATCCATTGAGATGTTGATTGGATGAACGAACTTAACTAAGAACATATTAATCGATGAAGACTCACTAACAAGAAGTTAATTGATGAAGACTCATTAACAAGATAGTAGTTGTTGAAACTTACTAACAAGTTATTGATTGGTGAAAGCTTACTAATTGTTGTCACAGTAGAAGAAACCTACAAGTATTAACCACTAACCGGTTCCTTTAACCGAGTTGCCAATTTTGTTTTAGTATCAAGCAGTGAAGTTATATAGTTTAATGTACAAAGTTACTTAGAAAATTACAGTAAGAATGTCCAATGAAATTTTGTATAAACACAATACACAATCTCAGTAGGAAGTCAAGGACACACTTGTTATTGCATACAAATACACAAGGATATTTTCTCCAAGGACTTGTCTCCAAGTAGCAGGTCGCAGCAAACAAGAAGCCATCAAGTGTCGTCAACGGAGAACGAAATTTATTTTTCCATAAAGAAAAACGATATCCACCTAGATAGAATAGGACTGAGGACTGAACCAATCATGTACTGTAAACTTGGATAGTTACCATTATTTTTTGCTTCTACCATGCATTTATATAACTTATGTGATTTACTCATATTTGAATTCAGTTTGATGATTCTTTTAATATTTCTTAATCAAGTATTTGTTCATATTCAGTTTTAACGTTTCTCTGAATGTTACTTACTCAAGAATTTACTCATGTTTACATTCAATTTTGATTGTTGCCCTTAACGTTACTTAATCAAGGATTTGCTCATGTTTACATTCACTTTTGATGTTTTTTGAGTTAAAGTTTCAATATGATTTCCAAGAAGCATAAGTTAAGAGTCCTCTTGTAGGTATAATATTTGCTTCAGCTTAGATAACGCTGTCGGAGTCAGCGAGGTAGCGGGCCGAGACTGTAATAGTGTGGCACAGTGTCGTTATTCCAAAAGACAATAACTTAATAATACTTAAGAAAAAGGCACGAAACGGATAATAAGGAAGAAAGGGAAAGGGAATAATAAGATAATGATTTTTCTTAGCGAAGGGATTTTGTTACTCCAAACATTAGGCTTTTAGCCATTAGACATCTGGTTTTCATCTCCCCCAAAAAGCCTCTGTCCGTACCAGCGATTAGTGACCAACAAGAGATTATAGCCGATGAGGGATATCGCCCAGGCATATTCGAGAAATTGGAAACTACTCTCATTAGCGCCTATGACTAATCGGCGTTCCTTTCGTGAACAGGTCAGAGAGAGCCATCTGGCATACGTTAAAAAGGAATTCTATGACCCGTTTGTTCAAAGGAGGGAGTGCCGAATTCTTAAAAGCTCCACCCTCCCAAAGGTAGGCCTCTAGTATCGACGAATCAAAAGCCATGAGTGTTGGTCATAAGACAGCCCAAAAGGGGTATCAACGAATGACCTATGAGGTTACCAAGGGATACGCCCCTAAGAAGCCAGGACATGAAGAAGGAGGCGTATACAAATTCAAAGCCTACGAATTACTGTAGAAGACCTGACAGGAAGGCGGTCTCGTATGAAGTTAATAGCCACTAAGACACAAAAAGTCTTTCAGAAAATGCCACACCCAGTCAGAATCCAAAAATCCAAAGGCGGGGCTAAGGAGATTTCAACTGAACAAAAAGGCGAGACAGAGAGAGAGCAGGCAGAGAAAAGAGAGCAGAGAAAAAAGGGGAACAGAGAAGCCAAAAGAGAGAGAAACAACCGGGGAGCCTGAGAGGGGAGAACCAGTGGCGCAGCAACAGGCAGAGAAGAGGAGAAGGACAGAAGAATCCCCAGAAGAAGAACAAGTGCAAAAGTGTGGTGTGCGAATTAATCAAAGACAGTGAAAGTGACAATCAATACTCAGTAAATTTCCCTCGTGCCTATAGACTCGTAATTGCAACAAGTGCCAATTAAGTTTATTCAGTCCAAGAGCCCAGTAACTCAGAAGGTGGAAAACATGTGTAAGAACCCCTAACGAAGAATAAACTTAATGCAAAGAAACATATCAATTAATTTCTCATCCTAACAGAACCCCTTTACCTAATTCCCCAAAGTACAGCCTCCACGGCACACGTTACCTTAGATCTGTGCAAAGAAAGTAAGTACCGTCACAGATTTATATATACTATATATATATATATATATATATATATATATATATATATATATATATATATATATAGTATATATATATATATATATATATATATATATATATATATATATATATATATATTGTTATCTAATGGTGCAGCTCTCACAAAGAAGTAGGGATGAAATGTGATCTGGTCTTGTGCTAGAATTATCAAAGGTACAGCTCTGTAAAGCAATGTTATGGAGGAGCGATGTAGCAGTTGCATTTGACAACGTTCTTAAGGGTTGCTTGTAAGAGAGAGAGAGAGAGAGAGAGAGAAGGTGAGAGTGGCTGGTTGTTTTGGTTGTTGTCTCGGTGGTTTGTGTTCGTTGTAGGCAATAGGAAGGGTTTGGATGTTTTGTGTATTTGCTATGTCGTGTTTCGTGTTTATTTGTTGTTGTATGGTAGTATGGGGAAGATTTGTCTGTGGTTTTCTGTTTTGTTTGTGTTGTTAGTTTGTTGTATTCTGAGTTGTTGTAGTCTCGATGTTGGTTGGTGTTGTTTCTGTTAGAATTGTGGTGTTTGTTGAGCTGTGTGAAATTTTGGTGTCATAGGTGTTTGTTTGTGTAGTGATTTGTCATGTTGTTTTGAGTTGTTGTATGGTTTTGGTGGTTGTTTGGTTTTTTGGTGTATGATATTCGGCAGTTGTTTGTCTCAACGACTGAATCCAGTGGACAGCACAGTGTCTCACCCTGATTGTGTCAAGAGTTGGTGAGTACATGGTTTTTGAGAATTTTTGTGTATCTCCTTGAACCAATTGTCCTGTTAGTAATTAATAACATCAAGAGGAAAGTGCGGCAAGGGGAAATTTTAGTTGCCGGACAGACTAACGTAAATGTTGGGAAATCTTGTTTGGTATGCTTTGCTTTGCTTGTGATCCCTCCACATTATTTTGGCACCCAAACAGGGATTGCTGATGTGGCAGCATCAGGGCGTTTGTTATAGCGAGGGTGTATGATTGGTGAAGAAAGTAAGGATGGAAGGTTTGAAGAAGATAGAGAGGCTGAGGGAGGAATTGTGGTTGCCGAGGGAAGCTAAGGAAAGAGTGGAAAGGGAGAATGAGAGGCTTCAGATTGAGTGTGAGGAGCAAAAGGAGTTAGAAGAGTTGAGAGGAGTGATGATGAGTGCAGAAGAAGGAATGAAAGAGGAAGTGAAAGGGGCCGGGCAGCAGATGTGTAAAGAACAGCGTGCAAAGTGTGCTGAATGTGGAATGGAATGTCATGTGGCAAGTGTGTGTAGGCAAAAGAGGATGAGTCAGCCTGAGAATTCGGGAAACTATGTGTTAAGGGGATTCAGTTGGGTGGGTCCTCTAGTGTGTGAGCAGTAAGAATGATGCATGTATGAGAAGGGTTGTTGCATGAAGAAGGGTTCGGGGATAGAGCCCATGAATGCGTGAGTGTAAAAGTAAGGTGCAAAGGGGTATGTTTGGTCACTTTGATTGATACCGAATGCAGTGTCAATATTCTTTTTAAGAATGGATGTGATAAGTTTAGGATTGGGTGTGAGATATTAGGAAATGTAAAGGAGAGGTACAAGGAATAGGGAATTTAGGTATGCCTGTGATGGGAATGTCCATGAAAGGATAGAAATCAAAGGGGTAGTGATGGATGAAAGTGGCTTTTGCGTGATCGAAGGAATGAATGAAAAGTATGATATGTTGTTAGGGTACAGATTTTTGTAGAGGTGTGGGATGGTGGTCCATCCAAGCATAAACATGATTGAATTACAGATGAAAAGGAATGTACGATGGGAGTTGCACTTGGATAGGAATGGAAGGGTAGACAGTAAGGTATGGAAGGGAGTGCTGTCGATTGCGAAGGAGAGTGTAAAAGTACCACGTGAGGTTGAGGAAGTTGTTAGTGTGAAAGTTGCATGGCCAGACAGACTCAGGATCGCCAATGGTGACAAGTGTGAATATGTAGTTGAAGGTGTGGATGCGAGCAAGTTGGTAAGAGCGAGTATGTGTGTGTCCGACGGAGTCTTAGACATGGAGAATCCTTGGGTTTTTGTGGCCTCATTCCCAAGTGCGAGGAAGAAGCGAGTGCGGGGTTTACATGAAAGTGATTGTGTAGGGTTGCTATACACATTGGTAAGTACGAATGATGAAAGGTATGTCTGGGTACGGCAGGTGATGAAAGGTAGTGTGGAGGAAGGTGATAGTTGGAAGTATGATGAGTTGAGAGAAAAAGTTAGGATGGAAAAAAATGTTAGTGATGATGACAGGAAGCAATTCATGCAGAGGTTGTGAAATAGGTGGAGTGTGTTGAGCCGTGGAGATGAGGATTTTGGGTTCTAAGCTTCCGAAATTTAAAATAGTTTTGGAAGATGATACCCCCATATATCAACGTCCCCAACACTTTTCCGCGCCTATTGCATGTGAGATTGAGGAGCAGTGTGATGAACTTGAAAGAGCGGGAGTGATAGAGAGGAGCGAGAGTGCCTGGAATAGCCCCATAGTCCCTACATGAAAGCCGGATGGATGTCTGCAGATGTGTGTAGATTATAGAAGGGTGAATGAAGTGACTGTGAAGGAGTGATTCCCGATGAATGTGGTGTCTCATTGTGTGCACAAGATGCATGGGATGAGAGTGTTTACCAAATTAGACCGGTAAGGGGCTATTACCAGATGCCTCTTGAGGAGGGGAGCAGGCCTGTTACAACTTTTTCAAGTGGTAGTTGCCACTACCAGTTTAAACGTTTGAGTTTTGGGTTGGCTAATGCACCTGCTGCCTTCCAAACGGCAATGAATGTAGTTTGGGCTGGGTTTGATAGAAGGAAGGTGACTGTATTTATAGATGATATTTTGATTAGGAGTGAAACTGTTGAAGAGAATAGGGAATTGCTTGAGAAGGTGCTAAAGGGCTTGGAAGTGGTTGGAGTGAAAGTGAAACTTTAGAAATTTACATAGTAGGCCGGAGAAGTGGAATTTCTTGGCCATCTGGTGAGTGCAAGTGGTGTAAGGAAAAGTGAAAAGTTTGTGCAAAAGGTAAGAGAATTTCCATGTCCCTGGACTGTGCATGAGTTAAAGGGTTTTTTGGGTTTGATTGAGTTTCTTAGGTTTTTTGGAGTATGATATTCAGCAGTTGCTTGTGTCTCAACGACTGAATCCAGTGGACAGTGCAGCGTCTCGCCCTGATTGTGTCAAGAGTTGGTGAGTACATGGTTTTTTAGAGTTTTTGTGTTTTATCTCGTCAAACCAATAATCCTGTTTTAGTAACGTAAAGAGGAAATTGCGGCGGGGGAAATTTTGGTAGCCAGACAGACTAACGTAAATGTGGGGAAATCTTGTTTGCTTTGTTTTGCTGTGCTTTGCTTGTGATCCTGCCACAATGTATAGAAAGAAGTAACTTCTTGTATCAAATGTAACTCTACTTTTAAAAGTAACTCAGATATGGGTATTCAGATTCCTTTAGATTTTGTCTATCTTTAACTGCAGAGAAGCAACTTATTATTTACAAGGGAAAAAAAAGTATCAGAGAATGTTAGGTCTTACTAGCGAGATGGAGGATACCAAGGACTTCATGATAGTAATAAGTCTCCATGCTATATAATTTACTCAGCGGATTAAATGAAAACACAACAAATAAAAAAAATAAAGGCTGATAAATTTATGAAGTTGCAAAAATAATGCCACAAGTTCAATTATTGCAACCAAGAAGAGCACCTCACATGGTGCACTGTAGGAACCATTGAATGGTGTTTGCAGCATCCCTTAGGCCCATAGTTGCACCCTCATTTTAGATGTTTGAGCCCCATGCACAAAGTCAAATTATTTGACAACCAGGCTATCAAACTTGCATGACAGCTGCCACATACACACACCCTAGAAAGAAGTCCAAACTCATTCGACACCAAGGAGGGTAGAAGAAAAGAGTCCCTTAACAAACTGATGGTAGGTGGTATAACCATTGTATGTAAAGAAAAGGTAAATAAGCGATCCAAGTACAGAAAGAATGTCGTGGAAAAATGACCAAACATCTTATAAAAACTTAATCAAGGATTTGAGATTAGAGCCAGAGGACTGATGTAATGGATGACGTGACCTATTTAGAACTTTTTAAGCTAGTCACTCCATTTCATTAGTCATGCAGACTATTAGCCCTAATGAATGGTGTAGAGCAACTTTGCAATTTTACAAACGGCATGTCTCTTCAGGCATTGAAATTCCCAGTTGTTACTTTTTCATCAGCACTAAGAAGTTCGAGATCTTTTAGCTTTTTATGAAGGACAGAAATACCCTTACCACTCAAAAGCTTATTTAAGTACTATGGATTTCATCTTCCACAAGCTATATTTATCCTAAATCTTCTATATATATAAAAATGGATGTACTACATGTGTGTATGTATGTGTATGTGTGTTTGTGCAACATACACTTTTACACATTGAGCAATTTCAACCAAATTTGGTAAACATTTAACTTAGCATCAGTAAAAGAATACTGTGGGGGTAAGACATCACTGGCACCAAAGGAGGGTTGGGAAAGGGGAGAGAAAAAAAAATAACTGAACACGGCAGATATTAATTTTTAATTCATAGTTTTTGAGGTTGCTGGGATTAATAATGACACTCCCAAGGACCAACAAGTCCAACTTCAGCCCCAATAGGGAGGGGGTGAAAAGGGCCGGGAAGGTGGTGACGTAAATATAACCAAAAACGACATATATTAGTGTCTAACCCATAGCTTTTGAGGTCACTGAGGTGAAAAGTGACTTTCTTCATGCACTTCAAGTCAAAGTTCAGCCCCAATAGGGAGAGGGTGAAAAGTGGTGGGAGGGGGTGACATGTAAAAATAACCAAAAATGACAAATATTAGTGTCTAATCCATAGTTTTCAAGGTAGCTGAGATGAATAATAATACTCCTGATACCCTTTAAGTCCAAGTTCAACCCTGATAGGGTGAGGGGTTGAAAAGGGGGGGGGGGGAATATGGTGACATGTAAATATAACCTAAAAAGACATATATTAATGTCTAATCAATAGTTTTTGAGTTTGTTGAGATAAATAGTGACACTCCTGATGCCCTTTAAGTCCAAGTTCAGCCCTGATAGGAAGGGGAGGAGAAGGGGTAAAAATAAATATCTAAAAATTTTTGAATATCAGTGTCTAATCCAAGGTTTTTGATATTATTGGATGAGCAGAGACATTCCTGGTGCCCTTCAAATCCAACTTCAGCCCCAATAGGAATTGTGGTGAGAAGTCATGAAATATAAAATGTCAAAATGCTGGGCAATGTAACTGAAGCAATTATCTTATCAGAAAAGAGAGAGAGAGAAAGAGAGAGAAAGAGAGAGAGAGAGAGAGAGAGAGAGTAGAAGGGGTTTGTGAGGAGATAGAGAGTTTATAGGTTGTCATTCAGTTTTCCTGGGCAGCACCGGGTTAGTCAACTAGTATGTCAATAAAATTCAGCAGAATTTTGCTTTCCTTTTCCTTAACCACAGTGTCAAAGTCATTACGATGGTTGTCGTGTCAACCAGGCAACAGCAGATTGATGTTACCTTTACTTGGATTTATATGCTTTTGAGAGTTCGAGTTCGATACGCAAAAGTCAGCTTTGATCTGGTAACCAACCAACACTAAGGTTAAATATGTTTAAAGTAAGTTAACCCCATCACATGGTCAAACATGTTCACACAAAACATGTTGTCACCTTTCTTCATATTGCTGTCCAACCTCTCTGACTATCACTTATTAGTACAACTATAGGAGCTTTCTCCCAGCTCCACCTTTAAATCCTTGAACTTCATCCCCATTATTTTCTGGATCTCTTCATCTGGCTGCTCAACCACTCCAGTTACCTCTTTTCACTGTCTTAAGCAATGATTGGCTAAAAGTGCCCCACTGCTTGGCTTGCCAGCATAAACTTAATAAAATCCTAAATTGCCGAGAGATATGAACCTTTATGCAAATTCAATTTTCTTTTGTAAAAGAAAATCCATGGCAAGACTTCTAGGATGTGATCAGTAGCACAGATGATACGAACATTATGAGATTTCAGAATGCCAAAATTAGTCTAGGTGCACACCAACGTACTCTGACACTCACTCAAATATATAACATCATGCAAACCACTGTTTCTAGGACACTCCCTTGCAATTATCAACAAACAAAGGTATCTAATCATCCCTATCTAGGTTAAATAATGATATGAGGCACTGCAATAAAGTTCATAACATTAGCAAAACACGATGTGTAATCATAAATAATGTAATGGAAATTAACTTAGGTTATCAACTGGCTGTTTTCTTTTCCCAACATTTACTTCAGTAACATTCCCCAAACTTTTCCTCTTTTATATTAACATTAAACTCTGACTCCATACTTTTTATGTCCCCTCTAAATAAAAATAGACGCTTTTTCCACATTCTAGACCAACCTTTGTATCAATCCCTATTCTTTCATGCCTTGCTCCACTTTTTTCTTATTAAAACTTAACTAATTGTTGTATTGCAGAGCAGATAAGGGGAGCAGCTCCTCTTCCCGTTTATATAATGGCATTTCACTGTCTCTTCCCATAGAGTATAGATCGTTTCTTCACTGAGTCTAAGAGCAGCTCACCTACTGAGTTTCGGTAGCACCTTTACCTTTTGATGTTACCCTCTCAGTAAACTCAGTTGTGAAGGTTGCCATTGTTGCTTGACTGACTGTACTCAAACAACCAACTCCTCTTTTGGCCTATGTGGGGCCATTCTAGAGGAGAGCCTAAACAAATCGTGTTGTCCCATTGTCCACAACATTCTTAGCGCCACCTCCAAGGCAATTCACAGGCAGGAATTCTTTTTGGCCTCGAGTACATTTAAGGAAATGTCTGTTTTATTGTTTTCACAGGTTTCTGGGGAATGATGGCTCAGCTGTCATCTCTGAATTGAAGTTGAACGATTGTGTGCTTGGTCGTTGCTGTCTACTCTTTTCCCATTAGTGATAAGTCGGGGAGGACACAAGGGGTAGCATAATTTGGTCTCTTGAGGCATCTATACCTAATTTATGGAAAAGGAAGATAGAGGGTTTACAGAAAAATACAAAATAAAGAACAAAATAGGGAAAAGGAAAATCCTTAACTAAGGACTGAGGGTCTCTGAAAAATGCATGTGGCTGTCTTGAAAATAAAAAGGAATTTGAGGTTTCCTAAAACTTTTGTTGGTGCTTTTTTCAGAAATATGTCATTGATGTTTCACCTACCCCTGGAAACAAATGATTTCAAGACCCTTCGGAAATTAAATCTCTCTCAAAGTTTTTTTTAACTCTTGGGAAAGGTGAGGAACTTAGGCTGACTAGCTACTGGGGAATGTTTTACAATGGCAGCTCACTTTACCTTAACCCTAAGGTTTATTGGACCTTAAGCTAGGAGTACTTAACAATAAGATGCACCCCACTGCCCATTCACTCATTCTACTGTGGACAAACCATTTTGCCTGGGTGCCCACCTGGTATGTGCACAGTGTTGACATCTAAGGCTTCCAACCACAGTGACCAATTTAGTAATTGCTAAGTAGTATGAAGCCTTCATTCAAAGAGGTTGTAATCTATATGGATCCTGGTAGAATATTACCTTGAATATAACTGGCAACATGTTCAACTGCAAAAATTAATGCCAAAAATGCCGCATGTATAGCAGAATTGGGATGTTGACGCTCATTGAATTTTTTTTAATAGTAAGCTACAGGTTTCTTTATATCATGGTTGCCTTTCTGCAATAAAATGGTGCTAGCCCAAGGATCACTGGCACCTACAGCAACCTCAAGAGCTCTACATACTTTTGTGATTCTTCTTAACAAATGCTGCATTGGTGACATAATTTCCACAAAATTTTTGGTAGCTTCTTGTCATACCCAAGAAGCAACAAAGCACAGAGTGGCTGTGGGGTAGGTAATTGCAAGATGCTTTCAATCCTGGCCTGGATACACTAGAAAGAGCTTCGTCCCATGATGTCCAAGTTAAGTGACTGGCATTATCAAAACTCAGTTTTCACCAAGTTGATGGGGATATTGGCTTCTTCCAACTGATGAAACATATATATATAGCCTCTCCATGTATTTCAAGTGTTACAATAGATTATGATATCCTCCTAATAAGCAACAACTTCATCCGGCCCTTGCACTAGAAGACTGCTCATGTTTTGAGGGATGGGTTCCAGACACCCCCCAAATAGCTAAAATCCATGAATACTTGAAACCACTCTAAAAATGCTTAGAACTGCCTATTTTGATATTTAAAAAATAAATAAATAAAAATGCTTTTGCGTACCTGAGTATTTTAATAGTTTTATCACGAAAAGTGCATTTAGTCACGAAAATCATATGAAAATACAGTAATTTGTGAATATTTCTCAGTGAAGAATACTGTGAATAAAGGAATTTTCTGTGAATAATGGGAATACGTACTATGCGGTCCATAGGAAATCAGTGAATAGGTGATTGTACAGTATATTCCAAATGGATATTCAATGAGTCAATCTGTGAGATGAACTCACCAATAGCCTTTGAACAAGTCACACTTAAGAGATACATTCTGCATTTCTATCGGTATCAATGCAGCCATCAATCCTTGGCAGGGGCAAGGAATCCGACTTGGTAGCCTTATTGACTTCTCTGTAGTCTGCAGAAACAAATCCCTCCAACTTGCTTTCTTGCAAGCATGCATGGGTCAACTCTAGGCTGTGCAATCTCATGCTCTGGCATATAGTCAATCTCAGCTACTGCAACAGGAGATTGACTATATGCCAGAGCATGGGATTGTCTGGCTTAATATGTCAGTGAATAATTTAGCATATTCAATAGCAAGGCATGGATGTCATGCTGTTTTCATTTAGTAAGATGACAAATTTTGCTTGAAGTATTCAGTATAAGGCAACAAAGGTTTCAGAGAAAAAATGGAACCTGTGGGTGAAGTCCCTTAAGCAGGATGAGGTAAAGATGGTCTGATGCTGAAGACATCTACTCTAATCACCTGTCACTGAAAAGTTACTCTAAAATGCCAGGAATGAGTCAATCTCTCTGACTTTGCTTTCAACCTAGCTTTATACCTGATGTTGTAATCTCATCTGATACACCACAGAGCAAGAAAGATAGGCGTTTCTAAACATCTACTTCTTGTGATTGCCAGTATTAGTAAGAGGAGCTGACACTGTTGACGAACGAGGTCAGGTCCTAAATTGTTAGCATACATAGCTCACATCAAACATTCAAGCCTCTCATCTGGACCACCAGAAGATTCCAGAGAGAGGAATCAAGACTTTGTCTTTCATCAGAGTGATGATCCCCCACCTGGATGCTTTGTCTTCTGCACTGGGATGAGACTTAACTTGGCCCAGTTTATCAAGATCCCTAGGTTGTGACAAAATGTGAGCTGGTGATCTTTGTCCTGAAATAACTTCACCTCTAAGGATGTATGCTACAAATCAAATGATTATACCACTCAAACTGGCCAAAGCTAAAAGAAAGGGTGGATACTTTCACAAACACCAATAGAGCTGTTTGCCAGACCAAAGCATACAGCTTTGAACTGGCAAACAGTCCTGCTACACACAAAGTGGTGTTAATTTACTCTGGTGGCTGCTCACAGGGTTGTGCTGTACTTTTGAACACAATCAGTACAGATGGTTGTGGTAAATGCACCCAGCCCATGGAAGTCCCATACCCAGAAAGGAGTCCTGATGCTTGGTAATTCCAAAATTAGTAGAAGGTACTGGTGAATGGGTATGTGTACTGAATGGGTATGATTGCAGGCAAGCAGATCATCCTGGTACCAGTGAGTACCAGTAGAGACCTGTCACATGCAAAGCCCCTGACTGTGAATGCATCAAATGAGAGGGTAGTGCTGAGGCAACTGGTTGTGCTTCAGGTGAAACATGGGTGGAAGAACTTTGCGCAAATCTCAAGTTCAAGAGTGTGGGATATGACAGGTTACCAAGTGTATTTAGTAAGACCCATGCCTGCCATACTTTTGGTGGCCTAACACAATCACTCACTCTCAGAGACTTGGACAGCTGCTTATTTGAAGTTTTGCAGAACTCCTTCTGAGAGGTCTTTTTACACTACTGCTTCACAAGGACAAAGATGAAGGGATGATGAGGAGGATGATGAGGAAGTCCTTAACAGAGATGAAAAGGAGGTGTAAAAAACTGCTTGCAATTTCTTCCCTGAGCCTGGCTCGATTCTTGCTTCCCCTAAAGCTAGGTTTGTCACTGCTGTCATTGAAGAGGCCTGGCTGATGCTGCTGGGAATCTCCCACAGGGTAGGGATTGCTTGACTTCTGTATGGCAGGAACCCTCTCATCTGCAGATCAGACTGTTAACCTGTTCCAAAGTGCCACAAGAAGCATCAACCTCAGCAATTATAATAACTGCCTTGCCTCCTGAGTGAACCCTAGAGAAAATGACCAGTGGTTACTTCCCTGAGATTATTAAGCTCACAAAGACCCTAGAGAAAATGGCAGTGGTTACTTCCCTGAGATTATTAAGCTCACAAAGAGCCAAATAATCTCAGTACCAACACACCAGGATTAAACAGAATCCCTAAAGCAAGAAGCTATTCTTCCCAGAAATAAGTTGACCAACCAACTGCCTTCATGAACTCACTTGCAGATTGTGGATGTGAACGATCAAACTAAATGTTGCCAGTTGGCCAGTTGACCAAAAAAAAAAAAACAATAGTCCCAGCTCAAAATCATGATCCATCAACTTGTAAACTTTTGCATAATAATGATTTTAAGGTTGACTCTTAACTTCTTGAAGCTGTAAACATGTTGAACTTTGCTAGCACACAAGTAATAGTAAACAAACTGGACATCTCTTGTGACTGTTATAAAAAAGAGGAACATTTAGAAAACATATTAATCCTACACATATGATAAAGCATTGCACACCCATTGAATGAGAAGGTAGTGTGATGATACACCACAAGCTTGGTGAGAACCATAGGCTACATCACTTGAAGAGAGTGGGTACAGTGCTTTCTTATGAAATCAACTGGATCTGTGGCAGATCACAAGCAGACCTAAGTGCAACATGATTACTTATCAACAGATTATCCTTGTGCCCATAAGGACTGTAAAATGAGGCCTGTGACATGCAAAGCCCCAGTATCCGGTAAATTTCTCGAAATCAGTTGCTCGAAAGCTAATTGCTCGAAGTCGATTGCTCGAACAAATAATGACTTGAACTATCAACTAATCGAGAGATTGCTCGAAAAGCAGTCCTTCAAAAATAACACTGAAGACAAACAAACTTCATTACATAAAAATAATTTTTGTAAATAAATGAAAACAATTAAGTAGTTCAGTAAATAATACCAACAATTAAAATTCAAAATTTTATTAGTCTTTACAATTTATAAAAAGTTTAAAAAGTTTCAGTAAGAAAAAATCAAGTTAAAATGTAGGATTGCCAATATATGTTTGCTTCTGTATTAGTACGAAAAATTGTGAGCAACACATCCTAAATATTCAATAACCTGTAAACGTTGGGCACAGTCATAGGATTTTTTTCTGCTCCCAGCTGGACTCATTTTCAGTTAGAGATTCAAATCTTGCCACAACACTAAGTATCAGTATAAATACCACTGCAGATAAGCCACTTCCTTGAATATTATTATAAAGGTTTTGACAAATATAAAAAAAACCCACGACATTTAGACATTGGAAGCTCTTGTTCTATGGCCTTAACCATGGCCAGTTCAAAATCAATTATTATTGTCAATGGCTGGAATACAGGGATTTTTTCCTTTTAAAGCCATCATGAACGTCCTGTACGTTAATTCTGTTTCGTTAGGTAACAGTGCATATACAAGGGGTATAATATGGCCTGATTTCACACCATGCATTGTACACAATTTGGCAAAAATCGAGGGCACAGCTTTAGATGTTCTATCAGCATACCAGTGCTTCTACTATACTAAGATATCGAGACTCCTTTGGGTTGCAAAAATTAATATACGACCATTTGTGGGACAAGTCATAAAACAGGAATAAACCTCCTTTACTGGTTTTTGTAAAGTCTACTGGGATATCAAGATAGAGGTAACTAAAGGTAAAGCATGTCCAACATTTTTTCCTGAGCGTGTATTGCGTATGGTTCTTTACATATTTTCTACTGAGGGGAGCTTCACAGCTACAGCACCAATTATTTCTATTGAGGCACATGATGCAATATATTGTGGCATATCTCAGCTATTCATAGCGTATTCTTTCACTTTCTCCATTGCTTCACCAGCTTCAGTTCCACCAGCGTCTCCTGCAAGGTTGTGATTCCCACTTGTTTTGTGATGCTATCATCAACAGTGATAACACGAGCACATTTTCTTTTTTTGGACATTTCACATTTCCAATATATCTTAGTTTCACTGCTTTGTCCTTAATATATAGATAACCCTCCAAACACAAATTTTTCTTTCCTTTTCACTCTCTAAAATACTTGTATCCGTCTTGAGGGTTCGAGGTTTCCAGAATTAAAGAACAAAATAAAAATATGAAAATTAGAGAAATTTACCTAGATTCCAAACCCCCTGTCATATGTGCATAGTTCAAGCACCATTCGGCAGTCTGACCATCTTATACACACTGAACAAGAGAAGGTAGTGTTGACTCAACCACATTTGCATGCTGTAAGAGTGGGCCGAGGAATCCTCCTACATATGAAGACATGAGAAGGCTCAGTATGCTTGCATATGGTACAGTGACTTGCTATGCACTGGGCAAGCAGGTTACTATGCACACCCTGCATGTATATGTACAGTCCATAAACCATACACACACCAAGTAACAGTAACGTTGGCTCCAACATGTTTAGGTGATGAGTCTGCTCCTGTACCCCTTCCTGGGATTGTGTTCTACAGTCAGTGCAGAAGGTACAGGGCAAAGTACCATAAGCCAAGAAAGACCTAGACCTGAAATAAAGTTCCAAGTCAGTATTGTATGGCTTCTATGACTGATGATGGCCAAACTAGCAGAGGATATAAGTGAATATTCAGGCACAACCAATGAGCTGGTGGTGAACCACAAGCTGAGGGGAAAGCAACATGATTACCTGTGAACAGATCTCCACTGTACAGATGTGTACCATGTGGAGAAATGTAATATGCAAGTCCAGTACTAGAATAGTCATGATCCAAGGACCTAGCACATGCAGAGCATGCAGGGAATACTGGCTCAACCAAGAGTATTTGAAGCAAAATGCATATGAATGGACTGGAGCAGTCCTCATATTCAAGACAGATCAGTCCAGGATTAGGTACGAGAATGAGGGTGAGGAAGAGCTCAAAGAGGAGGAGGCAAGTGGTAAGTGCTTGTGCTTCCTTTCCTTGGCCCCAGCCAGTGTCTTACTCTCCTCTGAGTAGGGAGTCACTTTGCATCAAAGAGGAAATAGTAGGCTGACTTTCAGTCCACCTCCTCCACCAAAAAATTTCCAATAGCAATGAAATTATTCCTATTATTAAAATTGTGGGGTCCCACATAAATGGAGGTCATGAATGTTCCCTGCACATCTCCATTTATGGCACTATTTCCAGTGTAAACAAAACAGAAGTTCATCTTATCAGTCAGTAGGAGCACAACAAGAAATCCTCTGTGGACAGCAGCTGAAATAAAAATGCTTGGTAAACACATGTATGGGCAGTGGGGCCATTGTTCCCCAGTCTTCCCCTTAACTACCAGTTGGATCACCTTGATACCAAGTTCAATTATCTTTTCCAGCCTGCACTGGAGGAAACCCCCACATAAAAGGCAATGGTTTGTATTTACATATGAGCAAATGAGTTTAAAGGAACGAGCCTTCACTTATCAACACGTACCTCAAGGGACATCCACTTATGATTTTCGTGCACCTGAACAAAATCTTTAATGGAGCTCACAAAATGTGTGGCACTCAGGACATCATCCTCCAAGACCAAGTAATAGCTCGAGGGGTTAACTATCCAGGTATACCAAAAGAGAAACGCGAAGTCCAGTACCTAAAGAGAAAGAAAATGTAGCAATAATAACTAATCCTTTATTCCACAAAATATGTTGGGTCATAATATTTTCGAAACTGGTTCCTATTCGACTTGCTGGAACTACTTTTTAGGACCAGGGATGCTAAGAACTGAATAATATACTAAACCCTATAAAGTACAATTTTCTTTTTTCACAAGGCGTGCTGCATCGTTTATAATAACCTCAATGTTTATGAAACCCACAATATCCTTTCATAATTTTATAACTCATAATACTAGAGCCAGTTACTTATAGAATATTAATAATTGCGATAATTCTGGTTCAGTTATTATACAATACAATATACCCAATTAAGCATAAACTAGTAATGTTAGATTACAGTTTCTTAATACGAGAGACATAACAAATACTGACAAATAAAAAACTCATAAAAAACAGAACTGTGTTATGAACAGAACATGTACTTCCAGTGTGCACGCAGGTAACAAACTTGGTAAACAGTGTAAAGCAAATTCTACCGCTTCTCTAAAGTATCTTGTACAAATGTGAGATGCTGAGTTATGTATAGCTGGTCTGGGTTTGTGCATCAGTCACAGGTAGGAAATAGTAAATACAGCATGTAACACTGGTTAATGATTCTACCAGATAAAAGCAAATTCTGGAGATGAAATTCAAAATTAGAAATAGCAGCCTAGAAACTTCAGCTTGCATGCACTCTTTTAGGGTGTTCTTGCTAGTACAGAATTTGAATTATTCAATTTTAATTACTCTCACTATTACCTTCATGGTATGCTTATTGCCTAAGTATTTAAAAGAAACATGCTGTAGCCCTTCAAGTGTATTTGCATTTCATTTTGTTAACTCAATTGAAATATTTGTTCTATATCTTTAGTTTAAGATTTAGAAGATGGAATAACAGGATATTTACTACATAATTGTACAAGAGAAATTTTGGGTGATATAGCTCATTAATATAAAAAAAAAAACTCATATTTTCGCATGCATCCTACGTGATTATAGAAAAAACAAATTGCATCAGTTTTTCTCACTGTAAATTCCGAGCTCATCAGTAAACGTAATGCAATAATGTATACAAAGACAGTACTGCTCAGTAATTGAGTGGAACGCTAGGGAAGTAAAGCCAAATCCACACGGTAGAGCTTTGCACGACAAACTTTGTTCGATGTGACGCCAGAAGCGGGAAAAGTCACAACCTCATCCACTGTTTCTTCGCTCCTGACGTCACATCGAACAGAGTTCGTCGTACAAAGCTCGACCGTGTGGACAGGCCTTAAGGCCTTGTCCACACTGGCGGGCACTGCCCCACAGGCAAACAGTTCCCATAACACGTTCCTTTTCAGTGACCGACCGAGTATGGAACCAGAACGATGCAATTGTCTGGTAACTGCTTCAGAGGCGAGAGAAAATATAAACAGCTAGAAGTGCCCGACACCCATGCCTGCTAGTGTGGACAGGCCAGTAGGCTATCTTTTAATTAGAAAAACAGTTACTGTTTGATTTGTTTGTCTGGCCATTTCCATACTGATTTTCCGTTTATTTACAGTGATAACAATTTTATTTTTCTAGATATATACAAACTTTTATATATATTTGAAGATATTATTTTTCTATAACTTTTGTTTCGAAACATTTTGTCATACAGATAGCCAGTTATGAGGATATTGTTTTTGAAAATAAAATTATAGGATTAGTTTTGCTATCTTTATTCTTATTTCATATAAAAAGCCTTAATTTTGTGAAACAAACTACATATTCCCATTAAAAAATAAAATCTGAGTAACTTTTACTCTGATTGTTCTTAAAAGACCATTATTTTACGAGATATTTCCATTTTAAGCGAATTCCAATTTGGCAGCCATTTTCCAATATGAAGGCTAACGCCAGCATACGAGGCCATAGGTCTTTTGATATGTTGTTCATGTCACATATCTCTACATTTGTGGAAAGGTTCAGCTTTCATTATTGCACTTAAACCATGTATTTTTGTTTAACGCTCCTGGTTATATTCAAAAGTAGTCTTCCGCCATTATTAAGTAACATATATATATATATATATATATATTATATATATATATATATATATATATATATATATATATATATATATATTTGGCCAACGCGGAATCGAGGAATTTATTTCTGGTGATAGAAATTCTTTTCTCGAATAAGTGTGGTTCGGATCCCACAATAAGCTGTAGGTGACCAATTGGTTC
>NC_087203.1:5269301-5330325 GCF_015104395.2 Macrobrachium nipponense
AGTAAGTATTTCCCTGGTTCTAATTCACTCGAGGAAGACAGCACAATTACCCCTATATTACTACCTAAAAAAAAATATATATATATACATACTGGTAGTAAATGAAACTCTCTCAAAAATTTTAAACACAAAAATTTATTTCTAATTTCACAAATCATAAGTGAAATTCACAATGTACGGGAAATTTGTTATTACTTGAAAACAAAAGTTTAATTAATTATTAAATAAAATTAAATCAAAGTTTATCGAGAAAATTAATTAATTCAAATTATAAAGTAATAATTGATTTTGAAAAGAAACTTAATTAAATGTAAATTAATTCACAAGTGTTATATTATACAATAAGAGTATTCAAATTAATTAAACAAAATGAGAATATAAAAAGACAATAATATGAAAAGCAATAAAAGCAATGACAGTACAAACATTAAACACACAAAATGGACATGTCAAAAGGACAAAACAAAAGAAAAATGCATAAAAAGTAATAATTCTATCCAAACACTAAACAAAACCTTGAGGTGCACTTCAAAATATTTGTAAATTGCAATACCTTCAAACCAGTTGCAACTCTTCACTCAGAAAGAACGGCCTGTTACCATTCCTATAATGTAAGTTTCATAATGCAATTATGGTTTTGGTAATACAATTAATTCCCCTCAGAAACTGTGTATAATATTGTAAAATGTATATTTTTATGTTCAGATTCCTATACATATTTAAGTTGGCTTAAAGGTAATATGTTTAAATAATGTATAATTCCCAGTTGAAACATACATAAGGCACAGAGAGAGAGAAGGTTGTTATTCACAGCTTGAAAATGGTTGAGCCAGCTAATTTTTTATCGTCCTAAGCGATCCCGTGACGAACACAGTTGAACTATTCATTCACAGACGCGATCACGTAAGGATCTCTCTATATGGTATCAGATCCTTCAGGAATCTTCCATACAACAGTATAATTTCATGCTTGCTTGCAGTAATTAAAGATTCTATTGCTAGGAAACCATTTAATATTGCTAATAAATTCACTCACATCTCTTTCAATTTGTCAAAAGAGAACTTATCGACTCGTAAGTAGTTCATGGTGAATTGGAAAATCCCATGACGTCACTGAGATGACATGATATATTTTCATCTTGAACACGTTGCTCAACCAAGGGACACCATTCGCCGTGGTATGCCTTTTTTCACACCCAAAGAACGTGTCATTAGGCTCAGAGACTCACGTGCGATGAAAAGGCTGTTACGCCTCTCTCTCTCTCTCTTTCTCCCTCTCTCTCACTAGCACACGAGTTTTGGTTCCATTACCATAACGTAACTCATGTTTTTTGTATAAATTGATCACTCTGTGTAATTTCTTAGTAACAAATTAATTAGTTGTGGAATCTGAGCACAGTGTTATTATTATTTTTGGGTGGCGCCACATAAGTGTTGAAAATAGTAATAGGCCTTCTTTTTGAGTGAAATTCTAGCTGGTAAAAAGGTATTCTATCTTAAAAATATTCTGAAGTGCACTTTTAAGGTTTTGTTTACAATGGTTTAATGAAATTATTACTTTTTGCACATTTTTCTTTTGTTCTTTTGACATGTCCATTTTATATGCTTAATGTTTGTACTGTCAATGCTTTTATTGCTTTTCATATGATTTTGTTTTTATATTCTCTTCATTTTGTTTAATTAGTTTGAATAATTTTTATTGTATAAATGTTTTAATCTAACACTTGTGAATTAATTTGCATTTAATTAAATTTCATTTCAAATTTAATTATTGCTTTATAATTTCAATTTAACTTAATTCAATGATTAATTAATTTTCTTAAACTCTGATTTAATTTTGTTTAATAATTAATTCAAGAATTAATCAAACTTTTGTTTTTAAGTAATAACAAATTTCCTTGAGATTGTGAATTTCACTTATAAATTTTGAATTTAGAAATAAATTTTTTAATTAAAAATTTTTATGAGCGTATCATTTACCACCAGAATATGTTATATTTTTATTTAGGTAGAAATATAGAGTAGTTATTGTACTCTTTTCCTGAGATTACCTCACACCAGTCTTAATAAACTTAGGCTGAATTCATTGTTACCTTTAGAGTATTCAGTCGTTTGGTATTTATGATGAAGGTTCAGGTATCGGGTTGTTGTGAGGTAACTAATAACCAGGTACTTGATCAAACTGTGCACCAAGTATAAATGGTGTCCCCGAGCCACGATTAAAAGAGTTTCTCGCTCTAACAAGTACAAATGGTAAGTGTAGTAACCAGATGCACAGCATTTCGTCAAACCATCTTCAACACTTTTGTGGCGCCACATCAAAATATCAACAACACTATGCTCAGATTCCACAACTAATTAATATGTTACTAAGAAATTACACAGAGCTATCAATATCGAGTGATCAATTTATACGAAAACATGAGTTATGTTATGGTAATGGAACCGAAATTCGTGCGCGAGCGTGAGAGAAAGAGACACACAGGGAAAGAGACAGAGGAAAGAGACACACACGGAAAGAGACAGAGGCATAACAGCCTCTTCACCGCACGAGTCTCGGAATCAAAAGACGCATTCTATGGGTGTGAAAAATGGCGTACCAGGGCGAATAAGGGACCTTGGTTGAGCAACGTATTCAAGACGAAAACATATGTCATCTCAGTGGCATCATGGGATTTTCCAATTAACAATTAACTACTTACGAGTCGATAAGTCCTCATTTGACAAATTGAAAGGGATGAGAGTTAATTTATTAGCGATATTAAATGGTTTCCTAGTAACAGAATCTTTAATTACTGCAAGGAAACATGAAATGATATCGTTGTATGGAAGATTCCCGAAGAATCTGATGCAATATCGAGAGATCCTTACGTGATCACGTACGTGAATGAATAGTTCAACTGTACTCGTCACGGGATTGCTTAGGACGATAAAAAAATTAGCTGGCTCAACCATTTTCAAGCTGTGAATAACAACCCCTCTCTCTCTCCGTCCTTTAAGCCTTCTCATATATATATAATATATATATATATATATATATATATATATATATATATATATATAGATATATATATATATATATATATATATATATATATATATTATATATATATAATATATATATATATATATATATGTATATATATCTATATATAATATATATATATATCCATATCTATATATATATGATAATTATATATATCTATATTATATATATATATAGATATTATATATATTATATATGCCAACTAATACTATAATTACTTCAATAGAAGAATCATGTAAGGCCGGAAGTAGGTTTTAAACCTTTCAGCCTAACAGGGAACAACCAATATCTGCCCAAAAATTAAGAAGCGCAAATAACTTAAATTTAAACAGAATCTTCCTAAAAACTTGGTGAAGTCAAAATCTAAAACACCTGTTAGAATTTGCTACCTGCCATCCTCAAGATAAATTACAAACGAAAAACTGACTTAAATTCATTTTTACTGTTATTAAGAAACACACTCATTATTTTTAACTACAAGCTTAATGAAGAAAGGCTGAACTAGTGTTTAGATACTGTAAGAATTAGGAATGAAAGAAAACGCCTCAATGAATTCTAAATCTGTAAATATAGAAGGGATGGCTTGAGGACCATCTGATTGAGGGGGGGTAAAGACAATTTTTGCCAAGTTGAACTAGATACAATATATTTCCTATAGGTAGTGATAATATAAAACCAAATATTTTATGGTTATTTTTCTTATACAACAACAATATTTTTCCCCGAGAGTATTTTCTAAAGCAAAGAAAATACAGATAATAGTTTAATTAATATGAAAAAAGTGGCAAGTTGGAAGGGGAAGAGAATAAAACAAAGACTTAATTTCAGTGATGAATAAATAATATGAGGATTCATTAGAGTGAAATTTTTCTATACAAATTTAAATACTGTCCATTTTTGACCAACTCAAAATCAACATTGAAGGCGGGTAACCGCCCCTCACCTCCCCCAGACGAGACATCCCTGACTAGAAGGTTCAAGAGCAAGACTGGCGTGGAAAATCCCTTAAAATCAGAGGTCTAACTATAGTGTGCTCTTAGTATTCTTACCCTTGTAGTTATGGGTTTCGTTGCTGGCGAACAACGAGACATAACAGAGAATGAAGACGGCAGGGATGACTAGGACTAAAACAAATGACAGTCGTATGGTTCTGGTCTTCATTCCAAGCATCAACCTGAAATTATAATATCTTCGTGAATAGGTGGTACCAGAGAGAGTGCGAGAGCAACATCTCCCATGTAAGCACCAGCTGGCTTTAACTCCCAGCTTACATATTTACCCGGAATTGATGGCATACACTTACGTGCATGGATTATGACACATCCATAGTTACAGAACAGGGCCAGCTGTCCAGATGAGGGAAAGAGAAACCCAGGAAGTACGCAGGATACTTATCAAGAGGCAACTTATCGATCAGACATATTAAAGCACAAATACATTTTTAAGTACAGTAAAATCGTAAAGATACAAAATCTCCCTGCTGATTCACTAATCTAAATACTATTTCAAATGTCGACTCCCCGTCAAGGGGTGAATAGCGAGCTTGGAGATAGTGAGACTAACATAACGTGAAGGGGGAATAGGATAGGGTGTGGGTTCGGCTACAAACCGATTTAAAACCCTGTGGGATCCTCCAGAAGGAAGACAAGCTTTGGAAGGGGGAAATAGGGGCGTGATTGGAAGGTATTAGGGGGAGGAATAAAGGATGGGACAGACCCATTTGATTTGTAGTTCTCAATGTAGCGCTTGTGGTCTTTTTGTGTTGTGGTTATTAATCATTAGTGTGTAATTATGTGGGGAAGGCAAAAAAAGGCATGGCAAAGGCTCTGGGAAAAACGAAGGTTCCAATATTGGATCATTCCCCCTCTCTCCCCCCAGGCAGGGGGAGAGGAAGGGAGGACTCAGACCACGGTGCAGTACCTACAGAAGTGACGTGCTTTTCGTTAGTGCTTGGTAGTGTTAGTTAGTATTTCTGGCTCTCTTCCGGAATATGCTCATGCAAAAAATTGTCAGTTGTTGGTTAGTTCAGTAAGAAGTGCAGCGATTGTCTAAACTACATTGAATATGCAAAAAGAAAGTTTGACACCTGGGAAGGGGTGCTGTACAAATTTAAAGTGCTATTTTTCTATTTTTTATTTTTCTTTATTACAAAATCTCCTTACTGAATAATCCCAATGTTACAAATGCCGACTCCCCGCCAAGGGGCCAATAGTGAGACTGTCTACCGGAAGGCTACTGCTATACTAGATATAGAGGGGACTCTATATCTATGGTTACTGTCACGAGTCACGTCATGATGGGGGCTTGGGGTTACTTGACTGACGTCCACTCGAGAGACAAATAGCCTGTGGAAGAACTGAAACCACCAAACTTTAATAAAAAAATTTGTTTTGCAAACGAACTTATCCAGTTACTTGCTACTACCTGAAGTATAGCATATCGTCAAACATTTTTACCCTACATCCACAAATTTTCATATGCTTGGTGGGCGCAAGTCCAGTGGCAGATCTAGAAATCTTTCATGGGGGGAACACTTGGGATTTTAATATATATATATATATATATATATATATATATATATATATATATATATATATATATATACATATACATATATTGACGAAGTCCCAAGATACTGGTTACTACACTTACCAATCATTAATTGTTACCTCACAACAGCCAGACACCTAAACCTTCATCACAGGTAAAATACGACTGAATACTCTAACGGCAACAGTGATCGCTTAGACAACTTACCAGTATTGCAGAAAATCAGACCAAGTTCATTGAAACAGGTGTGAGGTAATCTTATAATTAAAGTAATTAAAGGGCATCACTCCATCAACAACTTTAAAAGTCTAAGTACTTCCCTGATTCTAACTCACTTCAATTGTTCTGAAGGAAAACAGCTCAATTACCACTCTATGTCTCTACATAATCAAAACTAAATATACTGGTGAAAAAGAAAACACTTATAAAAATTTCAAATACAAAAATTTATTATTAAACTCAAAGTTTATAAGTGAAATTCGCAATCTCAGGGAAATTTACTGTTACTTGAAAATAACACAAAGTTTAATTAATTCTTGAACTAATTAAGTAAAATAAAATCAAAATTAATTTATCACAAAAATAAAGAATATTAATTCAATCAAAATTCAAATGTGTTAGGCAATAACTAAAGTTTGGAAATTAATTCACAAGTGCTAAACAACACTAAAACTTGAAAAGAATTCTAATTAAGTGCAAATTAATTCACAAGTGTTAAGTTCAATTAAATGTGCTAAAATTAATTAATGAAAACAATTAATTTAATCAATTTGTGAAAGCTGATGAAAAAACAGAAAAATGTGGGAAATACCAAAATTGCAAAAAAAAAACAGTAATCGCACAGAATATAAAAAAACACACACACACACTTCAATAAGAAAAAATTGACAAATGCACAATAAATCACTTCAATAAGAAAATTGTCAGCACCCAAATGTGGAAAAATGGTAAAAATTCCCATGGAATAACTTAAGTACTTTTAGTATTTCAAGTACTGTTTAAGTTTAAATTTAGTGCACTGAACTTACTAAAAAAAACTCTTATTTAGGAATACCAATTTTAGAAGGCCGTTTTCGAAATCAACAATAAACACTTACAAACGAGGCGCCTGTTACACACTTTTACAACGTTTTTCCAGATTCCACAAATAAACACTAATGACATTAAATAATCCTTAAGATATATCAAATCTGAAATTTATATGAGTAACCAATAACTATGTATAAAATCTTTACGTTACTGTAGAATCAAATATGACGCGAGAGAGAGAGAGAGAGAGAGAGAGAGAGAGAGAGAGAGAGAGAGAGAGAGAGAGAGAGAGCAGCTTCTACAAGCCCTTCTATGCTATGCGTTAGCAAGTCTCGGAATGAACTTTTTCTCAATCTTGTATGGGCGAGACATACAGACCCTGACGGGCTCAAATCATTTTGGACACGAAGTTCAGCTAGTATCGTAAAAATTCTCTTTTAAAACAATAAGTAGAAAGAAAGTGAGATTACAATCATAACTAACTATAATGATATCTTTAAAAGATATCATTATAGAACTTTCTTGAATTGAATTAAGTTTTGTCATTTCCTTGAGTGATGTCGCAAACTTTCCATTTCAAGATTTAAGCTACTTGCGAGTCAACAAATTCTCTTTTGACAAATCAAGAGATATAAGAGATAATTTACTAGTAATATTAGGTAGTTTTCAATACAAAAACATCTCTAACTACTTATATGAAATGAAAGGTTTCAGACGTATGTGAAACGTTTCATGCTTACGAAAGATGGTGCAATCCTTCCACGTGATTACTCGGTAAAGGCAAGTGTGGAACAAGACACGATCACAGCATATTTAAAACAAAAAAAAAAAAAAAAAAAAAAAAAAATAAAAAATTGGAACCAGGCGGCCCCAACTGGTGACAGATATCTTCCTGTTTCGAACAGACAATGCTAATTCTTTTTCTTCTCACATTCTACGTTATCTTAACTTTTAAATTATGTTATGCAAAATCTGAACATACATTATTAGATCACTAACACTAAGCCAAACAAGGAATCTGAAAATGTTGCAAACAATTTTACCACTTCATACAGTTAGAGGTGATATGCATTACGAAAGTAACAGCATATAACGAATATAATATATTTATAACATTAATTTTTTCTAAAAAAATTTAAAAAAATTTTTTATATATATATATATTATAATTAATATATATATATAGATATATATCTATTATATATAGATATAGCTATCTATTTATATATATATTATATTAATTTATATATATATATATATATATATAATTCATCATATAATCTATAATATTCTATATAGATATATTATTATATTATAGATAATATAGATATATATATATATATATATATATCTATATATATAGATATATATAATATATATATATAAGAATATACATAGATATATATATGTAAGTGTTTACATAATAAAAATATGGAATGTTAGTCCATATATATAAAGTCTAAAACTAAAGAGGTCAACCAGATTACTTGCAGGAATGTGATCAGACTAGAGACGCTAAAGATGACGTATACAATAAGTATGTAGGCTAAGATAACATGCCGTCACCTGTAGTCATTCAATTGTTTATAAAACATTAGTCCAAGCTCCCTGCTTGAGACAACTACCCGACCTATAATTCAAACGGCCTACGTGATCTGTAGCGTGTCTCATTTTGATTGTGTGTTCGTATGAAACTATGTCATTTGTATGTATGTTCATATGTTCGAACTACTATCTGCTTCCTTCATAACTTGTAACAGAGATGGTAGACAGGCAGAACAGAGTTAGCTATCGTCATTAGAAGACCTGTACCTCTTTACCTAAGCTTTATCATGTAGAGGAATAGGATTAGCCATCATCATTGGCAGAAGCGATCAAGCTATCGTTATTAGAAGACTTGTACAATCATACCTGATCTTCACCATGTAAAACTTCATAAGAATATATAATTTTTTATACTTAGTGTTTTCTACAAGAACCTCCTCACCGAACCAACATGAGTTTAACACATCGTCGTAATAACCAACAAGATAATACCGACTTCGTAAGTGATCTACAAACCCCCAGACACTCCATTGAAGATGGAAGTGCAATACCAACCGACTTAGCGTAAGATTATCGCTAGTCTAACATTACCTCATAGGGCGCCTTATCTTACAAGGCACAAGACCTAATATTGGTGGCCAGCGTACCAGAAGAACTCTACAACGTCCTACGGAAAGAAAAAAAACCAGAATAATAAATCATGTATCATAAGAAGTCAACGACGACGGAAGCAGCAGATTCTTCAAGCAACCTAGTATCATCGTTAGTGAGCGACTTCAGAAAACAAAATAAGAACTTTTCAACGACGACGAAAGCAACAGATTCTTCAAGCAACTTAGTATCATCGTTAGTGAATAACTTCAAGAAACAAACCGAACGCGTCTGCAGCATCGGATCTTTCAAGGGCTCGAATCATCGAAACAACGCGCACGGGGGAAACTGAAGCCAAACCAGGTCATCCGCTAAATAGAGAAGGAGGACCAAGGCCGTGTGTCGTTATCGGAACACCGTGACTTCCACAAAAGCAAGCTAAGTACAATTTTTTATTCATTTGGAGTAACTTTGAGTGTTTCCTTTGCAGGTCGAATTTCGTTATTCCTGTGGCTGAAGTTACGAGACATTCTTAATCTTACTTTTTTACAGAAATTATCTACATCATTGAGATTTCGCTACTGCGAGTTTTTTTATCTTTGAGTGTCTGTTTCCAGAAGTTCTACTGAATATCATAATCATATACTATGTTAATTTTATCATTTTGGGTGATTATTAATCCCTTACGTAACAAATCATATTAAACAGTGAATATGCGTTTACGCAGTGGACGTCTGTATTTATACAGATGCATGGATAGGGTCGTTAAGCACCGTAGTGATTAGAAAACACACAAAAAACAAGTGGAACACCCGTACAAATCTATATAAATTAGAGGTAACACTATTTCGGGTCATGACAATAAATGCTCCTTTGCAAAGTCCCGATCGCAGTTTTAGCCTTGAGTTTTTTGAGTTATATAAAATATCGAACCTCAATGACTCAACTTAACTTTTAAAATATGGCTGGATTGCAAGGAATAACATGTCGGTAAAAAACTTTCATCAGGCTAAATGCGCTGACCAGGATCCCTCACTATTTCAAATTTTAGCAAAGAATGAAGTACAAACAGTTAATATTGAATGCAGTAGTGATAACTTGTCTTATTAGTAATCGCTCAGTTCCTAATAGTTGTCATTCATTGCTTTATACGTAACCAGCAAACATAATGCTAAAAACACACAATACGTTGCCGATGGTAGTAAAGAGAAGGATCCTAATTATTACAAAAAGAAATAGAAACAGTAGCCCGTTCAGAATCAAACAAGCAAACTCGGTTACTGTGTCACCTAGTCAAGCGGTCAAGGTTAGTTAAATCTGCCGAGTGTTCAAAGCATAGCAAATTCCACACAATAAGCGACTCTAGCAGAGTGGGGAAAAAAGCGATGTTGGATCATACATCCCAAATACCTTTTTAAAATTAAAAAGGAATTTCCCTATGCATCACACGACCGTATAAAGTAATCAGAGCAGGTTTTCGTTTTTTTTAATACATAAGTTATTATAAGTAGTGGTGGATTAAGCCCGACTGTACGCGCCGTAAAAATTAGAATATCTTGTTTATTCCTTTACTACACGTAATATCCTGTATTTACGGACTCACCGTCTGTTGTTCGAACTTCCCTAATGAGAAGTCCGGATAAGCGAGCGCTTACAGATACCTCTATAGTTATAAAAAACATTGATCTGTATCTAGTGTAATTGTAAGATTCATCTAGGGGTATACAAAATATTATCTTACATCCTGCAATAAAAGGCGTGTTTATCAAAGGGAAATCCTATAAACCTTCAAACATATTAAAATCCGTTTGAACAAAAATGAGACAGTTAATCAAATAATAACTTATATAAAGGAACTATACATTTGTCTCATAAATCGTAACATTGTTCAAATGACCCAACAGAATTCTCCCACAACCGCAGTCGCACTTTGCACGCAAAATCTCGAGAAGCATGCACCCTCGAATGTCTTAGTGCGTGTAAAAAGACTTTGCTGGGAAATGAAATTTTAATCCTTCCCGACACTCTGAAATAAACGATTTCCGCGAACAAAGCCCAAGACACAGTTGACTCGCAGCAACATGTTAATCTAGTAATCCACAAAACCTATACATATAAATAGCCATTTCTTTTATTGTTGCTAATTTTTAACAATCACGCCCAACCGGTCGTGGATGAATCTCTCTGATAATCTATCTAAAGTAATATCCGTAAAGTCATTCAAGCAGAGGTGATTCAGCAGAATTTTTTTTTTTATCTTTTATCTGAATACCAGGAAGTTTCTCCACTGGCGAGTGATCTCTGGGAGAAAAACGGATGTCATTGAAAACAAAATACGGTCAAGGACAAACATAAAGCTATATACGTACCTTCGTGTAGAACCCCAATGAATTTCAAAATAGAGATAAATGACGAAGTTGAAAAAAGTTAGTAATAGGAGTCATTAGGAAATCAAATAAGCCCATATAATTTTTCCCTCAAATGTCATGCCATAAAAGATCGGACTTGGCGTATCTGCGTAGATTCTGTCGCTTAAACAAGGAAACGACTCCCGATAGTTTCCAGTGCGATGTACCGACGACATCTTATCTCTGTTAGGTTAGAATAAATTTTTCACCAGCTTGGACTTACTTTAAAAGCTTTTACCAGATACCATTACCTAAGTGATTGTACCTCATACACCGTTTTCAGCACACTCAGGGGACATTATCAATTTTTTACGTATGCCTCCGGCTTACGTTGCACCCCAATTACAATATAGTGTTTGGAGACTTTTAGGGGATACCCTACATGCTTATATGGTTGATCTTGTAATCTTTTCTAATACCTTAGAAGTACATTCACATAAACTAGAGCTAGTGCTACAGAGACAAAGACAAATAATCTCAGAGTAAAATATATAAATGTGAGTTTTTAAAACCGAACATGTTTATCTAGGTTTTATGTGTCTTGTCAAGGTCTTAAAGTAATCCATGGTAAGGTGTCGGCTATTCATAACTTTCCGGTACCTATTAACGTAAAAGGGGGATACAGCACTTTTGCGCTGTAGTGGGTATTACAATCGTATGTAAATGTGTAACTCTTCAATCATGACAGCTCCTTTAACAGATCTTACGAAGAAGAGCGTAGATTTATTATGGTCTAAAAAGCATCAACAGGCGTTCGATATCTTAAAAACGGAATAATGCAGCTCACCTAACTTAAAAATCCCTGATTTAAATAAGGAATTTTTTTTATTGCAACAGACGCCTCAGACCAAGGGGTAAGAGGGATACTACTTCAGCAATATGATAAACAGTTCTTTCCTATAGCTTTTTATTCATGTAAACTAAGCCCTCTGAAAGTAAATATGCAGTAATAGGCAGGAAGGGCTAGGTATCTTTAACACTAGTACATTTTAAGTTCATAATCTATGGCTATCCTGATAAAGTCCTTACTGAACATGAGTCCTTTACCGAGTTTTTTCAAAGGCTTTAATCACAGTCCAAAAGGAACTCGGTGACAAATGATCATTCAGGTCTTTGGAGCCAAGATAAGATATCTACCTGGGAAAGCAATTATCATAGCTGACGCATTATCCCGCAATCCCGCACCATACTGCAAAGAACCATCAATTAGACTAAAGAATATAGAAACATCCGTGCCTATTGTTAAAACCGTATCTAAACAAGAAAATTCCTTAACCCAAGAGATCGCGAGCATTGAATATCTGGGTTGGAGCGCAGAACTGTTACAAACTGAACAAAGCAAGAGTCAACAGACATAACCAAAACAATAAACACTTCGAATTCGAACGGAAACAGAGTCAGCAGCATAAACACCAAACAATTAACGCTTCTTCGAACAGAAACAGGGTCAGCGGCTAAGCAAAAACAATAAACACTTCGAGCAGAAACCCTAAAGCAAAAGTATATTTAAAGTATGTGTATCAGAATAATGTAATCAAATGTAATATTATATGTAGGTCCGTGACGAGGAAAATCGAAGAACACAGCAGATGACTAACGACCAGGTAGTAGTAATCATCTCTTTCATTCCAATCGTCATAAACTGGTTGCATTCCGTCATCCAGGGTTCCCTACTATGTCACAGAAAGCCAAATCACTGTTTTACTGGCCTACAATGCTTACAGATATAAAAAGCACATAACTGATTGTAACACGTGTCATGAAAACAAGGGACACACTAAGACACCTGTCAGTTAAGGGCCTATCCTGTGCCAAATCAATCCTTGAAAGAATATACGTAGAATTATTAACAGAATTACGAGTCTGACAGAGGGAATAAACACTTCTTAGTGTTAATAGTTCCTTGACACGTTATATAGAAGTAATAGCACTAAAAACAAACACCGCAATTGAGTGCATTAGGAATATTTATGAGTGCTAAATCAGTAAACATGGAATCAACACGTAATAATAATCTGACTCGGGTGGTGTAAATCAATAATAATCTCCTTAACTCGCGTGTGAATTCCTTTCCATTAAGAAACCAATAATATATTTCATCCCACCCGAGTCAATCGGTTTGGTAGAATAACGGATAATTAAATAGGAAGTGTCAATGTCTTACGAGTTACAACTCGTGATATTGGATCCGAACTGGATTATAGCGGTTCTCGCGGTTTTAAAATACCTTTATCATTTATATCTGTATCTATAGAATTGATGCCGCAAGTAGCCTTATACGGTACGCCGCTAGAACACTTTTCCACATATTCAAGCCAACCATTAATTTATCAAATATATATAAAAAAATATATAAATAAATAAATATAAAAAAATAAAATAAATATGGATACAAGTGGAGTCAATATAATACACTCCGTAAGAAGTCGGAAGGGTTACAAATTATAATAAAAAGGAATCACGATAAAATCAATAAGCAAAACGTAAATATCCAAATATATATGCGTAAAGATTTGAACTCTAACTTAACGCTTTAGTAATGACAAATAAGCTAAAAGTTCAAACACATATCCAAAATCTACTGACATATTGTCTGTCCGGTGATTTATATTCGTAGTCAATGGAAAAAAAAAAATTAAAAAATAAATAAATAAATAAAAAAGAAAATAATAATAAATAAAATAAATAAAATAAAATAAAAGAGATTTTAAAAGTCAGGAAGTCTAGAAGTGAAAATGTTATCTATGGAATAATCCTATATGAATCTTATACAGGGCTAATAATATATATAGAATTGTATGGAAAGGAAACTTTTTTTTTCATATAGTTTGAATAAGGAATATTTAATTTAACATAATCATGCAGTTTTTCCAACATGAAACTAATATATTGTTCAATTTTGGTACTGTTTTTTTTTTCAGACATTCTTCTCATGTGGGTCGAGTATTAAAAAACAAAAAAATTATCCTAAAGTCGTATTTGTTACAGCAAGTAACGTAACTCTTAGCTGGCTGAGAGCAATCTCCTGCCAAGTGACGACGTCATCATTGCCGTATCAGCATTTGTTCCTTTTAACCTCAATAATCTGCTTACACAGGTTTCATCTGTGTGTCGTCTCTGCTTGCAAAAGCAGATTGACTGGAGAAAGGAATGCTTAGCCCGAACTTCTCATGGGCAAGGCAGACGTTAGGTACAGGTGTCTATCGGTATGCGCAATGCAACTTGCAATCATTTTAAAATTAATAAACAAAATGAGGAAATAGAATTTCTTAACATCAAAATGAATTAATTTTTTCTGAACCTCATAGACATTTAGAAGTATCACGATATGGATATGGAATATTTACTTGCAACATTAGCCTATTACAATTCAAGTAAAACATTCATGGGAAAATGTCACATTTTCTTGAAAAACCCAAAGTTTATTTAGAAATTAGTTACATAGTGGGTTTTTTTCGTTGCACCTCCTACCTATTAATAAAGTTTTTAAAATTAACCTCAGAGGATGCGCGCGAGAAAATTGAATATGAAACTTTTGTTAGGGCACATAGGATCAGATTTTATCACAACTTAATTTCAGTTAGCATAGAGAAATACAGAATCATGATTAATCTTCTCTTTGACTCTTATGTTGCCTGGCAATCTTACAAATAGCTCCGTTTTCCACTTCTTTTTTTTATTTGTCTAGTAATTTACTACCAGTAATATCGAATTTTCTTTGGGATTTGTATTGATATCTGTTTATTTTTATAATTATGGATATTTTTACAAGTCATCATAGACCTGGATAGGTTAACTCATTGTTAATGCCATGGATAAAAAGTTTGAACAGCGGACTCTTTTGAATTCCAAAATATCAGCGAATTCATGTGGGTTACGTCTGTCTAAATGGCTCTCTCCCCTCCCCTGTATTTGGATGTCGTCTGAATTTACTTTGCCCTTGTGACAAGTATAATTTCACATGCAGGCTGATTAATGGAACCTGGTTACAGTATCCTGCAGTACGAGAGTTTCACATCGCAACTTCAAAAAATCGTTCGTCGCAGCGGACGACTACAGTCAAGTAACAACCGCCTACAATGTGAAAGGAATTTCATGGACTTCTTCGACCGACACCGTATCTCGTCGTTAATCTCGTTTTAATGCGGAATGCTCCGGCGGCTGTCGGAATCGACTACGAATGGGACATACTTCCGACAATTACGACCCGAAGGATATTCAACTCTACTTTGCTGGCGAAGGACTCGTGCTGGGATGATCTATTCATCGCGAACGTAATCGTGTAGCTTAGGATGCAGAGAATAAGTGTGAGCGCAATATAGAATGTTGGACCCGCCCAGGCAAATTTTCCCCTTGTTTTAACCCTGTGAAATAGGCCGTTTCATTGGGCTATAGGTGGTTGTCTGGAACTGTGTAATGGACGAAAAGTTGTTCGAACGCTAGTTAAAAGTGAAGTAGTATAACCTCGGTCATGTATCCTATATATATAAAGTATCATGTATCCTATATATAATTGATCATAAATAACAGAGTCGAAATATATCTTTGCGTGTACGCAATAGGAATCTCTTATATAAATGATCATAAATAACGGAATCGAAATATATTTTTGCGTGTACGCAATAGGACTCTATTTAAGTGCACATATATTAATCATAATTATATGAATCCATATACATATGTATAACAAATCAGGTAGCCTATAATCAATCTGTTACCTTTTTATCTTACCAATATCTGCAGTTATTTATGAGTTAGTATATTGATTAATGAATCAGATATATAACATTTAGCATAAAAATCAACGAATCAATCAGCATAAACATTAATAATGTTATCAATTCATATATGAAAATTTTTATCAGTTAAATATGATTTTTATCATGTTAATCTTCATTCTATGCAATTATCGGAGTACATTAGTATTTTCTGTAGCATATGTATCTTAATGAGGTGAAGTGAAAAACTGTATCATTATATATCACGTGATCACTATTATTTACCAATATCATTGTTTTATATTTTATACTTGAATCATTTCATGTACACCATGAATTTTTATTTACTGAGATATATATATAATAATATATATATATATATGATATATATAAATTATATATATATATATATATAATATAAAAATATCATTATATATAATATATATACTATTAGATATATTTATTTTTCTATATATATATATATATATATATATATATATATATATATATTCTTTCACATAGTGTCTGTATCACACTCCTATAAGTCAAATGCAAGTCAAGTTGAGTAATATTCAGTAGTTGGTTTTGGTAGCTGACCGAGCTGATGTAAGTGTTTACATAATAAAAATATGGAATGTTGTCCATATATATAAAAGTCTAAAACTAAAGAGGTCAACCAGATTGCTTGCAGGAATGTGATCAGACTAGAGACGCTAAAGATGACGTATACAATAAGTATGTAGGCTAAGATAACATGCCGTCACCTGTAGTCATTCAATTGTTTATAAACATTAGTCCAAGCTCCCTGCTTGAGACAACTACCCCGACCTATAATTCAAACGGCCTACGTGATCTGTAGCGTGTCTCATTTTGATTGTGTTCGTATGAAACTATGTCATTTGTATGTATGTTCATATGTTCGAACTACTATCTGCTTCCTTCATAACTTGTAACAGAGATTGTAGACGGGCAGAACAGAGTTAGCTATCGACATTAGAAGACCTGTACCTCTTTACCTAAGCTTTATCATGTAGAGGAATAGGATTAGCCATCATCATTGGCAGAAGCGATCAAGCTATCGTTATTAGAAGACTTGTACAATCATACCTGATCTTCACCATGTAAAACTTCAGAAGAATATATAATTTTTTATACTTAGTGTTTTCTACAAGAACCTCCTCACCGAACAACATGAGTTTAACACATCGTCGTAATAACCAACAAGATAATACCGACTTCGTAAGTGATCTACAAACCCCCAGACACTCCATTGAAGATTGGAAGTGCAATACCAACCGACTTAGCGTAAGATTATCGCTAGTCTAACATTACCTCATAGGGCGCCTTATCTTACAAGGCACAAGCCCTAATAATATATATCTATATATATATATATATATATATATATATATATATATATATATATATGTGTGTGTGTGTGTGTGTGTGTGTGTGTGTGTTTATGAATATATACGTAATCTACATCATATGCATATATATATTGCATGTACTGAATTACAAGGAGTTACAAAGATTAGGATGTCTCAAAGACTTATTAGTCAATCCGAGGAAACATCATGTGCTCACTTATCTTTAGGAACAGGTTTTACAATTTATTCACATTGTTCTAATGATTCTATCTAGCTTTCTTTTGAACGATTCTACACTTCTGCTGTTTACAACTTATGGTGGGAGTTTATTCCATGTGTCACATATCTTGTATGTGAAGAAGTTCCCACAATGCGATGTGTTGTATCTCCTCAGTTCTAGTTTCCATCCATTATTTCTTGCCTGGTTTTCGTTTAATGTGAAGAGGTTACTGTCTAGATTTTGTTATGCCTTCCAGTATTTAGAATGCCTCCATTAGTTGTCCTCACAATCGTCGTGTTTCTATGTTCAGGCTCTCTAGTCGTCTTCGATAACCTATTTGCCCGATGGATGGAATTAACTTTGTGGCTCTTGCTTGTACCCTTTCCAGTCTATTCATGTCCTTTCTCAGTATTGGTTACCAGACTACTGCTTTTTCAAGTTGTGGTCTAACTATTGATCTGCGCACCGTTTCTTTATTTCTGTATCTGAACTGCCTCTTTATGTAGCCCACTAGTTTATGTGCATTTTTTCAGTTTTTATGCATTGTTTTGTGGTTTTTAAGCCCTTGGTAATAATAACTGCAAGGTCCTCTTCTTGTTCTACATTATTCATGTCATTCCCAAGCAGCATGTAGTTGGCATGAGGGTTATTTGTTCCTATTTGTAAGACTTTACGTTTATCCAGGTTAAAAAGCATTTGCCATATTTTTTACCACTCCTATTTTCCTTAGATAATTTCTTAAACTTTGCACTGTATCTGGGTCTGCTCATTTACACTTAGTTTGGTGTCATCTGCAAATTTTGCTATCTTGCTAGTGAAGCTTACAATGTGACCATTCTGCTTCTTCACCATTTATTACGACTCTGTTTTCTATTAGTTAGCCAGTCTTCCATCCAGTCTGCCATTTCTCCTACAATTCCTAAAGCTCTAACTTTTGTCATTAGTTTCTTGCTAAGCAGAGTATATCTATTGCTCTAATACTGTCGTAAATACCAAGCATGTTATGAAAAACTCCAAGAGGTTTGATAGGCAGGATCTGTTTTGTCTGAAACCGTGTTGGCTGTTTAATAACAAGTTGTTTCTATCAATGAGAGAGAGAGAGAAGAGAGAGAGAGATAGAGAGAGAGGGGAAGGAAGAGAGATAGAGGGGAGGAGAGAGAGAGAGAGAGAGAGTATAATTCTGAAGATTGTTACATTGTTTCCAACACCTGCAGCTTACAAAGAAGTAGCATGTGAAGTTTCTTTGGCAAATATAAGCATTAAATACATGCATAAAAAACAAATTATATATATATATATATATATATATATATATATATATATATATATATATATATATATATATTTCAGTGTTTCTATCAACATTTTACTTGTGTGCAGTGGGTACGCATTATCAAAATTGAATTATAACTTTGAGATTTACACATTAATCTATCCATGGGATGGGGGGGGGGGGGGGGGGGGGCACGTGACCAGGTGGGCGGCCCCCCCCCCTCCCCTTAGATCCGTCACTGGGCGCAACGATTTATGCACAAACTGAAAACACAATTACCTTTAAGTGGGAACGTTCATAATCCAAAGGTTTCTTTTCCTAACGATGCGTGTAGTACCAAGCAAAATAAACTTCGCAGTCCTACCACACTTTCCCAACCTCAGTCTTGCAAACACTAGTGGTCGCTGCTGCTAAGACTAGCCAGGGAGAACCTGTCCTCTGGAATTTACAGTTTTAAACAAAACATGTTACGACAGCGTTACGCTGCTTTTGCACGGAGTGACGGATCTAAACAAATATGTCGGTAACAGATAAAGAGTGGAGCTGGCTTCTCGAATTTGAATGGAAAATAGTATGTTTAAGAAAATGTGCTCATCGGACTAGAGGATATATTCATATAAAAGGGCGTTGCCAATCAAGAACTAACCATTTGGGTTTATACTGAATCACCCTGTACGACCCAGGTTTAACCGTTTAACCGATCAAAAGGTTCCAACTAGTGGTTAAAGTTGACGTGCGATTAATAAATGAGCCATCGTAAGCTACTGCAAACATCCTAATTATTAAATCGTGAATGAAGATGTTCTAATCAAACTGGCCAATACATGTAACAAACTAATTATATGATCAAACCTGCTGTAATGACAACTGTTACTAAACACAGCTATTAACTTTATTCGTATGATGATGCCAAACAAAATAATCTTGTAAACTCTGCTAGAGAAATCATAATTACATAATCTGCATCCATGTTCGATTCATCATAGTCGTCTACAGCAGTTGCATATATCGCTTTAACAGATCATTTAGTTTTCAATAAACCAGCACCGTCTATGCGCCAGAGTTCGCCAGAGGTTGGAGGTACACAAGGCATTCTTTTCACGAACAACGCACACATCTTATCATTAATAACAACCGGCATGATTCTGTATGTGTAGATCTCCTTAACATCATCGGTTTGTTAGCGGCGCTGTAAACTACTATCGAAGTCTGTTTACATCTAACATACCTGGAGGGGAACGACAACGTGTGAGGTCAAAAGCAACTTTCTTTGACGTCATGGTTTCTTGTATGCGGCAATTAAGCGCGTGCGTAGATCGGGCCAAGTTTTTTGTTAATTATAGATCCTCTGAAAAATATATTTATCACATGAATGACGGTAATTATCATACTTTTATGAAAAGGTAATTTCGGATTAAATAAATACCTAATTAATGCTTTTTTTAAGATTGATTATTTTGAATGCGTACGAGAAAATTTATCAGGTGTTTGCAAAGCACATTCACTTAAAATCACTTATTTTTCACCCACCAACGGAATAGAGAATCTTTCCTATGATGAGGCAAAGCTTAGCTGATGCGTGCTATATCAAAACAAACATGGCAATAACATTAAACAGCTTTGGCTTCTAATAGTTTTGCATTTGTTAAAGACAAAATCATCATTTTATATTAAATGGGTTCCTTTAAAGGCAGCATATTGGTTAGTTTTTCATGATTGATTGCTAAATTCCCCTTATACATACGTCAAATACCTTATATCGCTGCCACATTAACATACGGTCTCCCTGTTGTTAGGCGATCCCAAACGTGTCGCAGTTCCTAACTGAGCAAAATAATTTGCCTAAGCAAATGATATTTTGCCAGGAGTGAACAGCAGCATCCATTAAATTACTAAACATCCAACAGCCATGAACAGCCAGAATCTTATTACCTGAATGCTTCTCCTCCAACCATGAAAAGCCCCAAGGAATGGCCACACCAGCAGGCCCCATAGGTAGGAAGTTCCACAATCAAAGGCACAGAAACTCGTCCGGGGATTTTAGTTAGCTAAGACTCCAACAAGGCACAAACGCTCCGCAACCTCAGAGCAGTTTAGCCTGCACTCACAGGGTAGTGTTTGCAGAGGTATTCTTTCATTACACGAAGGAAGGAGTGAGCTTAACGGGGCACGACAGCAACACTACATTTATGCATCCCTGATTGCCGCAGGATCCCTCCAATCCTGGTCTTTGGAAACGCATTCATCTGTCCTGCGTTATTTAAATAGGTTCCAAAGCCTCTGTTCTGACGCATGATGTAGCTGTCAACTCCTTACACTAATCTTGTCAATGTGTTATATATATATATATACACACACACACACACACACACACATATATATATAGATATATAATATATATGATATATATATATGACTGGTAAAAATGTTCTGTAACAACAGAATTCCATCTAATAAAAGGAGCCCATAAAAACACCAAAAATATAGAGAAAAAGTACTATATTTCAGAGACTGCTGTCTCCCTCTTCAGGTAGATGTAAACTTTTCTCATTCATCTACCTGAAGAGGGAGACAGCAGTCTCTGAAATATAGTACTTTTTCTCTATATTTTGGTGTTTTTATGGGCTCCTTTTATTAGATAATATATATATATATATATATATATATACTATATATATATATATATATATATATATATATATTATATATATATATATATATATATAATATATTTATATATATATATATATATATATATATATATTTATTAGTATATATATGTGTGTGTGTGTGTGTGTGTGTGTGTGTAATTATTTTTGTATTTTTTTAGATGTACCAGGAGGAAATCCCCACATTTACAAGATGAAATAAATCAGAGAGAGTGTGATGGCAAGGTGGTAGAAAGGCGGTTAGAATGGAAGTAAAGTAAAAGGTTTAAAAGAGGTCACGGCTCGGGGCTGAAGGGACGTTGCAAAAACCCGTAAGTATTGCCTACTTTGCATTACTCCCCCTTGGGCTACCCGTATGACTCCTCCCAGGTTTAGGGGAGTATGACATTGACTTTTGCATAGGAGAATCGGTGGGACGAGCAGCCACTCCTCCACCCACACTTCACTGGCATTTTCTTCACTCACTTTGTCCATTAGGACTCTTACAGAGGCCCCTAATTGGGCCATAGTTTTCACTATCAAACCAAATTTCTGTTTAAATCTTGACATGATGCTGGCAATGGGATCAGGGTCGGAAGCGTGGGAGCCAGGTAAAGGAGAAGGTGGTACAGACGGAGGACTCTGAATTGGAGACAATAGAAAAGGAGCAGAGACAACAGGAATATTAATATCACTAGAAGACTTCATAGAACACTGGCTAGCTAAGATCTTATTATTATCGGCTCTAAAAGTTGCCTGTCTATTTCCAACTTAGCTAAATGTAACTTTAAAGTCTTCCATTTTTTGCTATCCAAGTCTTTACTCTCACCACAGATCAAATCTACTGAACAAACCTGTCCCCTACAATCTGTACAAAGGGTATGAGGGTCATAAGAGACCTTCGTCAATCTCGTATTGCAGCAAAAGCTGCAGTATCTAATGCTAGCTGAGTTTAATAATACTGCACACACAAGTAACTAAAATAGTTATATCTATGAAAAAATAGTCAATGATTATGAAAAACATAAAAAATCATGAAATCAGTCTCAGAAAGAAAACTTATCACCCCCAATTGTGCCCAAAGGTTACCAAATGTAAGAATACTTCACCAAATAGGCAATAATCAACCAGAAACAAAGAATTCCAAAATAAGGTGGTTCATACAACTGGTCTACAGTCATAAGCTGGCAGAAACAAACTGAAGCTTTTCGCTGAGTTGGTCCGCTGGCTCTCCCCAAAAGTAGGCAGGGTTAGTCACCTACCCAAAACAAAAGTAGTGTTACCATAAATTTCAAAATTTTAGCTGCCGTGCGAGTTGAAACTACAGCTATGTAACTACTTGGTAAGTTACCTATATAATATGAAAAATTCTACCTTAAGTACGGCGAAAACAATGTATTTCTTCCCTAGAAAGCAGAGATTAATGATATTGGTGAAAGTAATGGTCTTGTATTTCAAATACCTCAGGCACTAGAACATAATAAAAAACGTTTTTGAATCTTAAAGCATTTCTAATCAACGTCACACAGAGAAATCCTAAATAAACAACCCATTTCCAAAATTGCATTGCAAAACTCTCCATATGATTATTGTTTAAGTCCTTTAGGGGTCAAAGGCCTCATTTTTCCATCTTTCCCACAATTTAGATCTTCTTGCTTCACTCCTTAGGATGCTTTGTATGAGCGAGTTGCTGCTGTTTCTCACTCGGGTTACCAGACTGGACGTTGTTTGCCTTACAATGATTTTTAAATTATCCAGGTGGTTTTCTATGAACATCTGTGTGGCGGAGTATTAGCGGGGAGTGTTTGTGGGGCGTCTCAAAATGTCATTGTGAACAACAGTGATACGTCTCATGGTCTCTCGGGTATAGTTCGTCCAGAGGGAACACCATAGATACTCGTAAGGCAGTTACGAGCGGAATAGCAGCAGTTTCACGTCTCGGAGACAGAAGGCAAACCTCCTTGCAATCATGTTGCCAGTTGCACATAGTTTACGACGCCTCTGTTCAGTGTCTGCCATATCTTTTAGGTCATGGTGATAATGTGACCCAAATACGGAAATTCATGCATAAATTACAGCCGATGGCTTCCAAGGAAAATTTGTGATTCTGCAATATGCTTAAGCAATCTCAGGAGTAATGACATGCACTGGGACTTGGTTTTGTTGTAAATTATATCAAATTCCTCTGTCGATAAGTCATTCTCCGGAGACCTTGCACTGATGGGGAAATCAGAACATATCGTCGGCGTTACAGAGGTTGTTTATAGTTGTTTCATTGACAGTGCATCCGATTGGAGAGAGAATGTCCCCTTGCCAAAGTCTGTTTAGGGAGCCGAAGGTGTACGATAATACCTTACCTCATTTGACACAGAATTGCTGTGTGGAGAACCAGCAATGTAAAATGCCAATTAGATATAAGGGTGTGCCTCTTTTATGCAGCTTCACGAAGAGCTTCAGGTAGTTTACACTTTTAAATGCTTTTCTCACATCCACAAAACAAACGGCTGATGATAGGTAGTAGTTCAGCAATTCTTTCAGTATGTAGATGCAGGTGGCGGTTGAGTGGTTTGCTTTAAACCCGAACTGGTTGGCAGTGGTGTGTAGAAAGGGGAGAAGTCTCACTAGAAGAACAGACTCAAGTATCTTCGATGCGATCATTGTGATTGCAATCGGCCGGTAGTTGCCAGGGTCAGCTGCATCCTTTAGCTTGATTTTGATTAATGGTATCAGGTGAACTAAGAGTAGGGAGTCTGGAAGAAACTGGTGAATTATGCAAGCATTGAATAGGGCAGCTAGCAAAATATAAATTAATCGGATGGCAGAATTTGAAAGCCTCTGCGGGAAGACCATCACAGCCTGGCGATTTATTATTAGGTAGGCTGTTTATGGCATCGCTGATGTTACCTGTCGTAATAGATCTGCAAAATGAAATTGAATGTTGTCAGTAAGGAGGTTATCTACATCCCTTCAGGAATCTTGATCATTTATGCAATTCAGGATATTGTTGAAGTGATCGACTGCTTCCTCTACTCTCTGTGATAGCTTTTTAGTTTTGGGATTTAAGGACAGGCTATCTTTCCAAAGACGAGGATAATCGCTCTCCCATTGGTTCCTGATGCTAGTCACCGCCATGAGATCCTTCTCTCCTATTGGACAGCATCCCTCTCATCATGCATCTATGTACGTATATTAGGGCTGTTGCCTCGTATAATAAGGCGCCCTATGAGGTAATGTTAGACTTGCGATAATCTTACGCTAAGTCGGTTGGTATTGCACTTCCATGTTCATTGGAGTGTCTTGGGGTTTGTAGATCACTTACAAAGTCGGTATTATCTTCTTTGGTTATGACGACGATTTGATAAACTCATGATGATTTCTTTCTGATGTGAGGTTTCTAGTAGAAAACACGAAGTATAAAAATACTTATATTCTCTGAGATTACATGGTGAAGATCAAGTAGGATTGTACAGGTCTTCTAATGACAATAGCTTGATCGCTTCTGCCAATGATGATGGCTAATTCTATTCTGTTCTGTTCTAACTCTATTCTCCTACCATCTTGGTTACAAATCATAAAGGAAGCAGACAGTAGCTCGAACATACGAACATACAATCAGATGACATAGTTATACTATCACGTAGGCCGCTTGAGCTATAGGTCACGGTGTTTGTCTCAAGCAGGAAGCTTGGACTAAAGTTTATAAACAATTGAATGACTACAGGTGACGGCATGTCATCTTAGCCTACATACTTTATCGTCTCTGGTCTGCTCACATTCCTGCAAGCAATCTGGTTGACCTCTTTAGTTTTAGTCTTTTATATATATGGAATAACATTCCATATTTTTATTATGTAATCACTTTACACGTATACGCGGTGGCGTGCCTACCTCGTCCACTTTGTACCAGCATCGTTATCGTACGCAACGCAGTATTCGTTTGGTCTAACGATTTCGTTTAGTAATGTAAATTTGTTAGTGATTTCGTTGCAGTATACGTACTTTATCGTGTTGTGTGGAAACTTTATTGTACTTATACGTAAATTACGTACAAGATAAAGTAGTCATGGGTCCCAAGAAAGTTGAAATTCACGGAAAGAAGCGAATGCTCTCTTTGGAGACAAAGATGGAGATCATCAAGAAGTATGAAGCTGGTATGCGATTGAGTGTGATCGCCAAGGAATACGGCTGAAATCCGTCGACAATAGGCACCATCCTTAAACAGAAGGATGCCATCAAAGCAGTTACACCATCGAAGGGCATCACTATTTTGTCCAGCAAGAGGACCCACGTGCACGACGAGATGGAACAGCTGCTTCTTGTCCTGGATAAAAGACAAAGAAATCGCTGGCGATACGGTAACGGAGACGGCAATTTCCCACCAGGCCAGCGCTATTTTCGGTGATTTGATTGCGCGGGCGGAAGACGACGGAGGGGAAGGGACTTCAGCGCAAACCCCAGAGTTCAAGGCTTCGCATGGCTGGTTCGAGAAATTTCGTAAACGAACTGGCATCCATTCGGTGGTGCGGCATGGGGAGGTCTGGCGCCAGCTCGGACACGAAAGCGGCTGAAGCCATTTGAAAGACTTTCGACGAGATGATGACCAAGGAAGGCTACAGTTTCTCAGCAAGTTTTCAACTGTGATGAGACTGGCCTTTGTTGGAAAAAAATGCCTCGTCGGACGTACATCACAGAGGAAGAGAAGAGCTACCCCGGCAGAAGCCTCATGAAAGACAGGCTTACGCTCGCACTTTGTTCGAACGCCAGTGGGGATTGCAAGGTGAAGCCCCTACTGGTGTATCATTCCGAGACTCCTCGAGCCTTCAAGGCCACAAAGTGCTTACGGAGAAGCTTCCAGTGATGTGGAGGGCTAATGCAAAGCCTGAGTAACGAGGCTTTTGTTTCACCCGAGTGGATAAATCTGTGTTTCGGCCCGACAGTGAAGAAATTTTTGGAAGAGAGCACCTCCTCCTGAAATGTCTGCTGGTGTTGGACAATGCCCCTGCCCACCCTCCTGGCCTCGATGGAAGATCACACCCCCCCCCCCACCCCCATAGCGGAGTATTCCTTCATTCAAGATTCTTTTTCTTCCGCCCAACACCACCCCTCTCCTCCAGCCCATGGACCAGCAAGTGATAGCGAACTTTAAGAAGCTGTACACTTAACATCTTTTCAAGATGATGTTTCGACATCACCGATACCACAAACCTCACCTTGCGTCAATTTTGGAAGGAGCATTTCGACATTGTCATTTGCATCCGACTCATCGACCAAGCTTGGCAGGAGGTTTTGAGGCGAACCTTGAATTCCTCGTGGAGGAAACTCTGGCCTGATGCCGTATCTGCCCGAGACTTCGAGGGATTCGACGTGGGCAAAGCTGGTGCTGCAGAGTCAGAAAAAGTTGACGATCCTGAAACCTGTTTCCCAACCAGATCTTGACGAGATAGTGCACTCGGCAAGTCCATGGGGCTGGTCGTCGACGAGGACGACATCAACGACCTTCTCGAGGAGCACCAAGAGGAGCTTACGACGGATGACCTGAAGGAGTTGGAGGCCATGCAACATAACGTCGCTCAAGAGGAGTTCTCTAGCAGCGGCGAGGCGGCGAGGAAGAGGAGGAGGACCCTATGACAACGGCAGAAATTAAGGGCATCTTCTAGCTGCTTTTCATAAAGTGCAATCGTTTATAGCAAAAAAAAGGCACCTCAAAAAGGGCTCACACAGGTTGTATGCTTGCGCAGTTCGATGACGTTTGCCTGAGTCGTTTCAGGAACATTGTAAAAGTACATAGGACAGAAGCAATCTTCCTTGGATCGTTATTTTTAAAAGAGGCCTTTAACATTAGCAGGAGTAAGCAAAAAGGAAGAACCAAGTGATAAAAAACAGAAAATTGAAAGCGAAAAGGAAGAACCAAGTGATGAAAAAAAAAAAAAACTACGTAAAAGTAAAAAAAAAGTAAAAAAAAAAGTAAAAAAAAGTTAAAAATCAAAAAAAGAAATTTTTTTTTTTAATTTTAGTTCTTTGTAAAGTTAATGTATTTCATAAATTTTAGTTTAGTTTTCCTTACATTTTTTTATGTGTTTTCGTAAAGTTAAGTGTATGTACGTACGCACGTATCTGCCGTTTGTCCTCCTCCTCCTCTGCCGCCCACTTTCAAAAAAGCCCTACCTCAAAAGGTAAGTTTCACATTTTACGTACAGTATTTCTTGTATACCATGTACACTAATACACTTAATTTACAGGTTAATTTGCATTTCGTTATTAAGTTAGGATATTGAATGGTCCAAATTGCTGTAGTATTTCATTGTTTATATGTCAATTTAGCTTTATTATGAAATTTACTGGGGTGTTTTTGGAGGGCTTGGAACGGATTAGCCATTTTACATGTAAAATGTGGTCCAAGATACGAAAACCTCATGATACGAAGGGTGCCTCGGAACGGATTAATTTCGTATCTCGAGGTACTACTGTAGTCTCTCCTCTCTTAAAATCCCTCACCAGAGAGGAGCTGTTACAACGACCACCCTCTGCTCGTCCCTACTTCTTCTGCCAAGATCTACATTCCTGAATACGCACCCAAGCTTGGGCCAGCTAAAGGGTGGTGAAAGGAAAAGAGAGGGATGGGTTCACTGGGCGACACAGGCCTTCACCCAGAAATAGATTTTTCCTTTGTCAAAATCCCTTTTCTGGGATTGGCCTGTGTCGCCCAGTGAAATAGTAACAGAGAATTAGCCATACAAGCTTGGGAGATCTAGAATAAGACTAAAACATTTATAAATATAAAAGGAAAAATAAAACTTTTCCTTATCATCAAATTTTAATGATCTAAGATTAACAATGGTGTAAAAAAACACATATGGCCAAGTTCATACCATCACCAGGAAATTCAACATAGTTAATGAATATACAGTTATATGAATAATGGACTATGTACAAGTACAGGGGTGGGCCGATAAGCAATCCAGTCCGATAAAAAAGGCAAGAAGGGAGGGAACACAAGCGAGGCAGGTAGGTGAGAGGGAGTACCAAAAGGTAATAATAGTGAAAAGAATGCTAATTAATAATATCCAACTTCACAAATTACATAATTAGGCTGTATCAGGTAAGACATCATTTCCTGCAGCCACTGCAGAATATTTAAGGGCCTCTAAAGACTTTAGATAGTGGCGTTTAAATACTGTCGGGGATTTCCAACCCGTATACTTTTTGAGATCATCAAAGTTCATATGATGAAAATAGCTAACTGAGGTAGCTACTGCTCGGATATCATGTACCTGAGGAACTGGAATCCGGATATTAGCTTGTTTTAATAAATAAACGAATTTGTTTTGTCTGGATGCCTTTTAAGGAAATGGTTCCACCTTTCTCTCTAATAAAAAGAGGACCTGAAGACTTATTAGAAGTCCTGTCAAGATAAGACTTTAATGTAATAACTGGACATAATGAAGGGTCTTGTGGAAGAGGGACAATCTTCCATGGAGACCATCTGTTCTGAGGGTCTTCATTCTTTGCCAAGAATTTCAGGTCCGGAGAAAGCAGAACTTCTCCTGACGGGAGGAAATCAATATGATTTGGTTCTCTAGAGAGAGCCGACAGTTCTGATATTCTAGCACCTGAGGCCAGGCTCAGTAAAAATAATGTTTTCCTTAGAAGGGTTATATAAGAGCACGATTCATTATCAGTATCTGAAGCTAACTTGAGTACTTCATTTAAAAACCAGGAGACCGTATGAGGTCGATTTACTGGCCTCAGCTGAGCACATGCTCTAGGTATAGATGAGAAGTATGAATCTGTTAAATCAATATTAAAGCTAAACTGAAAAATCTTTTCAAGCCGGATTTAGTCGTAGTAATGGTACTAGCGGTTAGACCTTTTTGAACAGTTCTAAAAAATGAAATTAGCCAGATTCGTAGTCATTGTCTAAGCATCTGATTCTTTTAGAAAGATGGCTAATTTCCTCACTGCTGAATCATATTGCCGGAGTGTTGATTCTCTTTTGTCTGATTCCACAAATAATGTGTTAAGTGGGTCAAATATTTAGCATCTTTCTGTGCCGCAAACTTCATGAAATCCATAAAGTTAGGGCATTCAGACTCTTAAGGAAGCTGACAAACAGTCTGAGTTTGTACCACCTGAGTCAGCTTGGGTGGGAATCCTTCTGGGCCGGAGTTTCAACTCTAGTAGAAGAGGAAACCAATTGCTCTTCGGCCAGTTGGTGCTACCAACGCTATCTGCCCTTTGAAAGATCTGAGTTTATGTAGAACTTTCATCAAAAAGTTTATTGGTGGAAACAGATAAATCTTCTGCCAATTGTTCCAGTCTATGGACATTGCATCTGTGGCATGAGCTAGAGGATCCAAATTGGGAGCCACATAACATGGAAGTTTGTGGTTGGATTCCATGATGAACAGGTCCACCTGAAGGTCCAGAATCTGTAGGCAAATCCAATTGAATGATTTTGCGTCCAGAGACCATTCCGATTCCAGTGGAGTTGTCCTGGATAGAGAATCCGCAATGACATTTTGTACACCTGCCAGGTGAGTAGCTGACAGGTGCCTATGATGTTTCATTGCCAGCGAGAAGATCGCTGTCATCACGTGATTTATGTGACTTAACTTGGAGCCTCCTCTGTTTAGGCAGTGAACTATCACTGCACTGTCCAAGACTAGTCTGATATGAATATTCCTGGCCGGAGCTAGTCTTTTTAGGGTCAGGAAAACGGCCATTGCTTCCAGGATGTTGATATGAAGCTGGCAGAATACTGTCGACCATGTTCCTAGAACCTTCTTGTGCTAAGAATGAATAGCCCCCCCATCCGCTCAGAGAGGCATCCGTGTGGACTACTAGAGATGGTGGGGGGAAATTGGAGTGGAACTGACTTGGAAAGCCTCTTGATTGTCGTCCATGGACGTAGTCTTTTCCTCAGTATCAGCGGAATCAAGATCTTGTCTCTGAGTCTGCTGTTGGCTCTTTTCCGCCATACCTGGTTGATATCCTTCAATATTGCTTTCAACAAGAGATCTGTTAGTGAAGCAAACTGAAGTGAACCTAGTACTCTTTCTTGGGTATGGCGAGACGCCCGTCTGTTTTTTAGAAATTGCCTCGTAGCTTTCGCTATCTCTTTGCACTTGGTTGGCAGAAGAGATAGTTTGTGTGGTTAGATCCCACTGGATTCCTAACCATTGAAAGCGAGACACTGGAATGAGACGGGACTTTTCCTTGTTTATCTGGAACCCCAGATACTCTAGGAATTTTATTACTTTGGCTGTTGCCCTGCGACATTCCTTGTCATTGGGTAACCCCCTGAGCTCTTAGTTCTTGAACTATTGTCTCTCCCAGTTTGGTGAATATTCTGGGCGCATTATTGAGCCCGAATGGCATTACTCTGAACAAGTAAGCCTGTCTTCCTAGTTTGAATCCTAGATAGGGAGAAAAGTTTCTCGCTATCGGGACGTGATAATAAGCGTCTGTAAGATCGATAGAGGTGGTGACGGCCCCACGGGGAAGTAAGGTCCATACCTGCGAGACAGTTAGCATGCGAAACTTGTCGCATTGAATGTATGAGTTAAGACGGGACAAGTCCAGAATCACTCTTCGTTAGTCCGTGTCCTTCTTTGGCACGGTGAACCAACGTCCTTGAAACTTCAGGTGTCTGACCTTCTTTATTGCCTTCCTCTGGAGAAGGTCTTTGGCATAATTTAGGTCTGTCGTTGGGATTTGGTGGAATCTGACTGGTGGAGGAGGCCCTTTTATCCATCTCCACCCCAGACCTTTTGATACTGTACTTTGGGCCCATGGACTGAAGGTCCAATGGTCCCGGAAGAGGTACAGTCTCCCACCTACCTGGACTGGATCATTGGTTGTTGAGGTCTTACTTCCTCTGCCTCCTCTGAAACCTCTGCCCCTAGAGGTGGCTCTGAAACCAGCTCTGTGCCTGTAAGCTCCTCTTGCTCTACTGCCTCTTCCTTGCCTATTATAGGTTTGAAAGGCTCCTTGTGTTTCAAACGAAGCGTTGAAAGCAGGGGAGGTCACAAATGTAGCCGAACTCAAGGGCTGTTGAGTTGGCTGACTTTGTACTAGGACAAACTGTTGTTGTGGTCTTGCCTTAGACGTTGAAGGTTGACCAAGCTGGGAGACAGGGACTGCTTGTACCACTGTCTGTGACTGAGAGGTCTGGAAGGGCTGACACTTCCTGACCCTCTTCCTATTTTTGGGTTTGTTGGTGCCATGGAAGTGGCTTCAAACTTTCTCTTGAAGGGAAGGCCCCAGCGGACACGAAGGTTCTGATTCGCCCTAGCTGCCTCACTGATGACGCCATTAACTACGTCCTCAGGGAAGAGTTTTGGTCCCCAGATTGAAGCCTTAATGAGTTTATTAGGCTCTTGCCTGATGGAAGCGTAGGCCAGGACATGCTTCCTGCAGTTCCGCCTAGCAACCACAAAATCATACAGGTCACTTTGAAAAGTCTGCAGCAGTGACTTTGTTAGGACCCGGAATAAAGGTTACTCAGAGTAGACCGAAGCCGTCAATTCCGCCGTGGTAACGGAATTGATTGACCTACTCAGTCTACATTTAGCTTCGAATTCTGCCTTTACCAAGGCATCTGGAATTCTGGGAAGCCTTTCACTAAATTGTGTGGAAGCACACTCTGGGTCGAGTTTGCCCACTGCGAAAGTTTCCGGAGCTCCTACCCAGCAAAGAGCAGAGAGGTAGGTTCTGTCTCTCTAAGTTGAGGCATTGGTTTTTCCTCTATTCCAGCCTGCAGAGTTAACTCTGCAATCTTGGAAGTACAAGGGGTCGGGATGTTATCCCCTACCACGAACATAGTATAACAACCTTTAATTGGCGTCAACTTCGTGTTGATGCACTCCCATTCTGAAAGAGTGCGGACCCATGCCGACTGTGCCTGGGTCCCTAGGGATAGTATCAACCGGTCTCCTTGGGGACTTTGTCTACCCTTACAAATGCTTCTTCAGCTAAACGAGCGTAGCCCGGGAAGGGAAATTGGAGACCCGCCGGGAAGAATTCATAATCTTCCACCGGACGGGTACCACATCCTTCAATTGTCAGCATGCCCTCAGAGAAAGGAGCATGCAGAGCCAACCGCCATGGGTTGCTGTCCTCAAATGGCGGGAGCTTAGACGCATCCGGTACAACAAAGGATTGCTGTGTGCCTCCAGACTGAATAAGTCCGGCCAGCAAACTCTCCTGAGTTTGTAGTCAAACTCTCCTGAGTTTGTAGTCTCTGAGCAAGAGACAAGATGGATTGTCCTGATGTCTCTAAGCCCGAAGCGAGCTGAGAAGACATCGATTGGAATCTCGAGTCTACCTACCATGCTGCCCATCTTCTCCATGAGGAGATTTGCAAAGGCAACAGGGTTAAAGCCGGATTCCAATGGTCTGGTTTTAGGACCTTTAGCTCTCGACCCCTTATGTGGGGGAGTAGCTTTCCCCGGGGCAGTCAAAGACTTGGTAGCCAATGATGACCTGGCGGAGTCTGCTGGAGAAGGCTTAGCTGGTCTGGCAGCCTTCTGCAGGGACTTCTTTGTTAAAGTTTTCACCTTGGGGATTTCAGAACCAGACCTATCCCCAAGGATCCTGGACTTCGAGAAGCCCTGGAAGGAAGATGAAGAAGAAGATGGACTAAAAATATTAATTCTAGAGCTAATACCTCCTGCCTCACTTACCTCCCTACCTTCTTCCTGCGAGTCGATGGCCATCGGTTCTCGATCACTTCCTCACATAAACCCTCTTCAAGGGGGATCTGGGTATCAAGACAGATCCTCTCTATGATAGGAGCCGCAAGTTCCCTAGCTACTGCTGCCGAAATCCTAGCATTGGGATAGAGGAGAGAACACATCTCCTCCGACAGCATATAGGGGCATCCAGTGGTTACGTTCCTACCAGGTTTTAAGGCTTGCTAGTGAGGAGGCCTTAAGCGCCAGAGGGGTCTGTAAGAAAGGACGAAATCAGATCCTCCAGAAATTTCCCTTCCTATATGCAACTATGTTAAAAAATAAACGTTACTAAGGTGCGGATGGTACTTACTGACTCATTAGTTACGTTCTGTACTAAGCCGTAACATACTTCGCAGCCATCCGGATGCCAGACTAAGAAGTTTTCCATCTGTACCGAACAGCTGGCATGAGAACGGCAGACTACATGCCCACAAGGTTGTTGGATAACAGCCGAACAGCCCAACTCCAGACAGTGTACCATCTGTAAGTTAGAATTGATACATGAGTACACTTAAACTAGTTTTTATATATATATATATATATAACTAGTTACAGGGAAAAAATCAATTCTTCAGTAAGAATTGTATTAAAAAACAAGCTGTGAAAGTCTCTGCTTGCTCTGGAATCCATAATTTCATTATCGTGATCGCTAATACCGACGGAACTGGCTTAATACGAGCAGAACAGGGAGCCAGGTAAACCTGGTCTGAATCTGAACGCACCAGAAAAGAGTAGCTATTCCAAGTTAATTGGAAAAGCATTCTAAACCTGGTTCCACCCCCACCGGAATGGGGGCGGTAGCGAAAAAATAGCGAATAATGGAAAACCGAGCGGCGGACACAGCAGTAGTACTAATAACTTCCGGTGTGGTGTGTAATAACCCGGCGAGAGTAATGATAGATCACACTTCGACCGGGAAACACAGAGCCGGAGAAGTACCCACAGAGATTACAAAAACTCTATTTATCTTGACTCAAGATGGAATCACGATAGTGCATTTATAAAGACCAGGAAGCAGTCATTTATCTTTAATTTTGTAAGGGAAATATTATGAACATTATGCAGTGCGAGATGCGTAGAAAATTATATAAGTTGTATTGAATTGTTTGTAATATAATATTTCTTTGTGTCGAGTGTTTTTTGAAGAGTAAAATACACTCAATGGTTGTTTGACTCTAAGCAATCGTTAACGAGTTGTTAAGGATTGTCGTTAGCGCCAATCGTCTCTGACTGATTCGAGTCAGAATCGGACAGTATCGGCTCGGTTGTTTAACAGTGAGGGTCTTTGTTACCTTACGGTATCTTGTAATGTAGGGGGAAGGAATTAACACAGCTTCGAGAGGAGTTCTTACCATCATGTGCTACAGCTAAGTTTACGATTTTTATAAGTGTTTTGTTGAGGTGATAATATTGAAGGGCATGCATGCACGATAGATATTGTTACTGGCAGGCATTTGTAAAATGAATAAGACTATTCTTCGGGTTGCCGGATAGGAAACTTTACAATAAATATTTTAAGGTTAGTAATAAATATAAATAATCTATTCCTGGTCAAACAATGATTTTATACGATCACAGGATATGGTAAATTAAATTGTATACATGAACACAACGCAAATTCTCGATTTATTGAATGAAAGGAACAGAAAAGAATCCTTGAAAATCTGTTAAAGTACCTGGTAATATGCAAACTAAATTAGGGTAAATTTAGGTTTTTACATTGATTGAATATTCTATATGTTTACTATTTTGGATTCTTTTGAGTAGATATACTATTCCTTGACCTCCTCCGACTAATCCCCCGGGAATAGTGCTCGACGCTCCAGCTGTCATTCCCCGGAAGGGTTACTAGAACAGCCAGCTAACGAAACACCACCGGAACAGGTCCGGCCCGGAAGGAAGAGCACAGAAGGGGAAGGGTAATTAGTAATCGCCTGGCAACAGCGACCGGTCAGGTGATTATCCCCTTCCGAGAAGCCGTGGAAAAACCTACAACTAAAGGGGGCAGAAGACGGCAGGCCAACTGACACCCTAAAGGAGGAATTAGCTGAGGCTATACTAAACCAAAATATTGAAACAGGAATTATTGGAAGTACCGACGAATAAAATAATCCATCTACTAACCTAGCCAAAACCTTCCAAAATCAGATATACTGATCTGGTCGGGTGACTTAGGACGGCGCCTACTGGAACGTCGCGAAAGAGGAAACTCAGAACCTAAACTAACCCTCCAAAATCAAATATATCGACTTGGTCAGGAAAGATGGGTCTAGCACCTACATTCTGTGACAAGAGAGAATTCTCTAGTAAAGGATCACCTTCCAAAACTAATTTAATAGTCTGGTCAGGATCACCAGAACTAAAACCAACTAAGGTAGAGAGAGAAAACTCTTAACCGCCCAGCCTAACTTCCAAATTCTAACCTAGATCTGGTCAGGTAGGCTAGGAACGGTAATAAGCAACCAGGGATAGATGATATTCGTTTAGGACTCCCATCCTCATCAATATAATAGCATTAATATTGTAACATAAACTAAATAACAATAAAATCATCTACATAAAATGCATGAGCACCGCGAAATAATGAGAATTATCATTTCCCGAAGTAAAAGAAATGTGGTAACCAACCTAGGCTAGCCTAGGTCGTTTCAACACAATATTCGCGCATGTAGTAGAATGAAAATTTATTGCATTCGTGAGAGAACCACATCGCTCCTGAAGGCCTTGAAAAGGAGAGAGAGAGGGAAACCCTCTAATAGGTTATAATTAAAATTGATAAAATTTTTATTTAAAACAACCTATCGGCACCTATCAGGAGCGAAATGGTAAAATTCCATGATAACAGTAACGTATACTGTAATGATCAAAAGGGATAATGATTTATCGTAATAAAAGTGAGGAGACTAAATCCGCGAACACAATGCATTTAAATGGCCGCCCGAGAGACGATACGCGGGCTCTCCGAGTAACATTAAAATAAAAAAACCACATAAATGCACCGTTGTCCAAATGCGTTTAAAGTCATCAAAATAATACTCAACTTAGATGAAGATGCTTCTTGAAGTTCAGAAGACATGATAAATCCAAAAATCACCAAAAGATCAAATTCACAACAAAAACACGACTACGTGTCAACGAGCGCTATGAAGGAATGTAGATCTTGGCAGAAGAAGTAGGGACGAGCGGAGGGTGTTCGTTGTAACGGCTCCTCTCTAGTGAGGGATTTTGAGAGAGAGACTATTTGGCTGGAGGTCTGTGGTAGTGGCATCCACTCGCCCTGTTTTTATACCGACACCTATGAAGGTGTTCGATCCAGAGGTAGTAACTCTGGCATTTCCATATAGCTTTTTTCTCTGGTATATTTAGCAAGTATTTATACCTTGAAATGAGTGTTATGAGGGCATTTCACTGGGCGACACAGGCCAATCCCAGAAAAGACTGTTTCACTAACTTCAAGCAAAAAGTTACTTTAGAAGAAGTTGAAGTAGCCACTGACGGAACAGGACGATTTGGCGCTGACAATTTGGCGCCGTCATTTTGGCGATAGACAGTTTGGCACTCATTGTTTTGGCGATGAGCTGTTTTGGCGCCAAGAAACAAACTTAAGGACCATTCGCAAATTTGTGTCTCGTTTAGTGATCACCTCATTACACCAAGGCTCGTCTGATTTGAGAATTGTAATAGTAAACTAGTTGTTACGATATTCAAGTCTTTTTTATATTGGAAAACGCTTTTCTTTAGTTTCTTGTACAGCCCATATTTTAAATGGCCGCCAAAAATCTTAATAGATAGAGGCAAGCCAAAATTTTCACACAACGGATATATGTATGTGTTTGACAAATGTAGTAAAAACGATCCTTATCTCAAGTTTTGGAGGTGTGAATCACAAAAATGAGTGTAAAGGGCGTATTCATACTAAGAACCAGGAAGTAGTGAAAAAAGTAAATGGACATTCACAACGGTGCGTCGGCAGTAAATGTGGAAGTTGCTTAAATTAAAACAAGCGTAAATCGTAAAGCAGGGGAAACTTTTGAAGTGCCGTCATCAGTTGTTGATGTTTGCATTGAAAATAGCTCTCAAGCTGCTCTGGCAGCATTGCCCACTTCAGATGCCATGAAAAAAATTGTACGACGAAAGCGAAATCAAATATATTCTGCGCCTGCAAACCCTCTCAGTTTAAGTGAATTAGTAATACCGGACGAGTACAAACTTTACCTTACGCACGGTGGTCATTTGTGAAGACTTTTGCTTGGAGATAGCAAGGAGAGAAAATGACAGAATTTTAATATTTGGTAGAAAGACCTGGGTAAATATTTTACGTGATTCTGATGTATGGTACGCCGATGGCACGTTTAAGATGTCAGGTTTACGTAATTATGGCAAGAAAGCATGAAGGAGTTCTCCCTATACTATACGCCCTATTACCTAATAAGCGTCGAACAACATACGTGAAAATGTTTCGAATGATAACTGAGATGTCTGCAGAGTTGCAACCAAAGGGCATTTATTGTGATTATGAACAAGCAGCTTTTTCTGCAATGACAGAATGTTTTCCGGATGTGGAGTTGAAAGGCTGCTTCTTCCATTTTGCACATAATATTCATAAGCACCTGAAACAACTTGGGCTCCAACATTTGTATAATAATGACCCCGACTTCTCAGTAAAAGCCAAAATGATCGTTGCTTTATCTTTTGTACCTATTTCTCACATGGATGTTTACATCGATGCTTTGGCGCAATATTTACCTGATGAACTCCAGCCGTTAATGAACTGGGTCGAAGATAATTATGTAGGAAGACCTCTGAGGAGGGGAAATGGCCGACGTTCACCACTTTTCCCTACACAAATGTGGAATAGGTTTATAGTAGAACGATATTAGGTGAGGACAGGACAAACAATCATGCTGAAGCTACGCCACAGGAAAATCTATGCAGAACATGGAATGAACCACCCAGTTATATGGAAATTCATCGATGGCATAAAGAGAATTCAGAAAGGACGCAATTCTTACTATGAACAACTAATGGCTGGGAATCCTCCAGTTCTAAAACGCTTAAATACATTAAGACTGATGAACGCATTTTAACTATAGTACAGCAGTTTGATTCACGGGAACCACTGGAATACTTACGTGGTTTGGCATATAACTATGAAATGCATTAACATGTTGGTGAAAATATTTCATTTTATTTCATTTTTGTAGCATTTTAATACTGTATTGCTGAAAATAAATAGAACTTTTTTTATTTTTATGTTATTTTTGACCCATGCAATATATATAAACACACACATGTATATTTATATATATATATATATATACATTAATATATATCACGGTCAGAAAATTTTCAAGCTGGCGCCAAATGGGCTAGCGCCAAAATAACTAGCGCCAAAACGGCGGCGCCAAATCATCGTCGCCAAAAGAGCGACGCCGAAACGTACTGGATTCGCCACTGAAGCTTACCCAATGATTGCCAAAGAAAGACTTTTGACTGAACTTAGAGCATTCTATGACAGATGTGATTTGCATGAGTTTTCCAAATTGAGTGAACTATTGAAGATTGTGAATGAAAATAGCTTAGGTGTACTCTGTGAAATGACAAAACTTATAAAAATTCTTTTGACAATTCCAATGACTACAGCTGAGCCCGAACGCTGTTTTTCAACACTGAAGAGGGTCAAAACTTTCTTAAGTAGCACTATGAAGCAGGAGAGGCTAAATGCACTTGCTATGATTTCAATAGAGAAGATTTCTATCAATAATATGCCAGGTCTAAATGAAAAAGTTATTGATCTGTTTGCACAAAACAAGAACAAGAGAATGGACTTCCTTTTCAAATAGCGTAAGCCTGCCCTGAGAAAGTCAAGCATTTACTATTAAGATAAGACTTGGGAACAATACTTGTCAAGGGAGAACAAGTGCTCCACTCCGGCACTGCTCTGCATCGCTGAGTTTTACCCAGAAATATGTCAGAGGGCACTCTCCTTGCTGAAGAACAGCCCAGCCCAAATAAAGCCTGAAGTGTAACAATTAGGTTTTAGAATAAATTTTCTTTTTATGTCTGTTCGTTTCCTTTCACACAATATTAAAACAAAGGCTAAATGTTTTCTGGAGCAGCACCTCCACTAATTTTAGCTACGAGCCGCCACTGATGGTAGTATGTCTCAAACCTTGATTTACGTATGCCTCTCTTTTTGTACACTTCCGTTTTCATAGACTTTTTCTTCTATGAAATTTTGTCTCGCTTAATGTAAGTTTCCTCGGTTTTTGTACACTCGGAAACGATCCATATGGGGCCCAGTGCGTGACCGGGCCCTGTATTGATTGCCCAATCAAAGCATCCCATCTTCTTTCGCCACTGACTCCACTTTTGTGTTTGTTGTTTTTTCGCTTTTTATTTAAGTGCAACTGCTAAATAAGTCATCATGGGGCCAAAGAACCAAGTGCTAACCCTTCTGTAAAAAAGGCAAGAAACACTAAAGAATTTAAGAAAGAACTGGTAGCAAAGTTTTGGAGGAAGTTGCATGCCGATCTGTGAGAAAATGCCTACAACAAGCACTGGTATTAGTGAATTTAAGGCCAGCAGAGACGGGTTTAAAAAATTCAAAAAATGAATGGTCATACATAATGTGTCTACTTCAGGGATTAAGGACATGTTTGCAAAGTGGAATGATGAAAAAAATTTTGTGGAGGATTATCATCCCAACAAAGAAGTTGTAATCCGTATTTCCAACATGTTTAATGACAATGCTGTGTTTAACTTTAGGCAAATTTTAAAGAAACACCAGAAACAAATGTCTCTGGACAGTTTTGTTGTGCGATAGGGGTCCAGTAACTCTCAAGCTGGTCCTAGTGCCAGTAAAAAACAAAGTTGGGAAGTAATCTCAGATAGTGCCACTAAAAAAAATGTTATTGTTATAATACAATTAAGTTTGTTCATACTTACCTGGCAGATAATATATATAGCTGTATTTTCTGAAAGTCCAACAGAATTTCAAAACTCGCGGCACACGCAGTGGGCAGCCAGGTGGTAGTACTCATTCCCGCCGCTGGGAGGCGGATATCAGGAACCATTCCCATTTTCTATTCATATTTTATCAATGCCGCTGTCTCCTGAGGGGAGGGGGGTGGGCACTCTAATTATATATATCAGCCAGGTAAGTATGAACAAACTTAATTGTATTAATAACAATAACATTTTTGTTCATGCAACTTACCTGACAGATATATATATAGCTGAATCCCACCTTCAGATGGTGGGAAGAGACAGAATAGGATTTGTAGGAAACTAAATTAAGTAGATGATGTACACCTTGGTTCCTCACTGTTAGCAAAGTAGACTCTGTGATTACTGTCACTTAAGCCTGCTTTTGCTCAATCAGAGTTGCCAGCCAAGTGGAGACCTGTAGTGCTGGTGCACTCTGGATGCTCTGTCAACGGGGACGTGACCACAACGTGGACAAGACCATCGAACCATACATATGAGGGCTATGAAGCAACTGACCACCACCTGACCACTAGACAAAGACCCTCTGAAAGCTAAGCTAATAGATGGGAGATCTTCACACAAGACTCACCAATAACCAAAAAACACATATTAAAAAACTAACCTAACTCCTAACTAAGGGATAGGGAAAGAGCTACCTCCAGCCCCCAAGACTGTGTCTGCAGAAACGTATGGCCCAAGAGAACTGCAGTCCTCGTAAATCGTTCTCACATCCCTTAAGTAATGTGAGGCGAAAACAGAATTGCTCCTCCAAAAGGTGCCATCAAGAATGTCCTTGATTGACATATTCTTTTGGAAGGCACGAGACAGGGGGTAGCGACAGCTCTGACTTCATGAGCTTTCACTCGCAAGAGGCTCAAATCAGTCTTCTGGCAAGATGAATGAGCCTCTTTAATGACGTCCATCAGAAAGAAAGCCACAGCATTCTTAGACAAAGGTAATTCCGGTCTCTTCACAGAGCACCAGAGATTACCTGAGGGACCTCGTACCTCTTTCGTTCTATGAACATAGAACTTGAGAGCCCTGACAGGGCACAGGACTCTCTCTGGTTCTTGGCCCACCAGACTCGACATACCCTTAATTTCGAAGCTTTTCGGCCAAGGGTTAGACGGTTTCCTCATTCTTTGCCAAGAAAGTTGGACTCATAGAGCAGACAGTGTTGTCTCCTTTGAAGCCCACTAGATGACTAAAAGCTTGGCATTTCACTAACTCTCTATGCCGTCGCCAGAGAAGTTAGGAAAAGAGCCTTCTTTGTCAAGTTCCGAAGAGACGCTGATTGAAGAGGTTCAAACGAACTTGACATCAAAAGTCTAAGAACTACGTCAAAGTTCCATAAAGGCGGTCTCGCCTGAGGAATCTTCGAGGTCTCGAATGATTTCAAGAGGTCATGAAGATACCTGGTTTGTCAGAAAGGGTTCCCAGGCCCCTCTGTGCCTAAAAACCGCTGACAACATGCTCTTGTATCCCTTAATGGTCGGGACTGCTAATTTTCTGCACGTTTCTAAGGAAAAAGCAGAAAATCGGCTATCTGGCTCACAGAGGTCGTGGAAGAGGAAACTCTCTCCTTTCTACACCATGCCCTGAAGGAAGCCCACTTCGATTGGTAGACAGCCCTTGTAGAGGCTCTTCTTGCATTTGCGATTGCTTTCGCAGCTGCTTTCGAAAAACCTCTCCGATCTGGCCAACTTTTCGATAGTCCTGCAACGCAGTCAGACCCAGAGCGGAGAGGTTTTGGTGATACCTTTTCGGAAGTGAGGCTGTTTGAGTAGATCTTTCCTCCAGGGCAACGTCCTTGGGAGTCTACAAGGAAAGACATGACCTCTGTGAACCATTCTCTCGCTGGCCACATCGGGGCGATCAGGGTCAACCTCGTCCCTTCTGAAGCCGCAAACTTCCTCATGACTTCCCCCATGATCTTGAATGGTGGGAAGGCATACAGGTCTAGGCCCGTCCAACTCCAGAGCAATGTGTCCACAGCGATTGCTCCTGGATCTAGGACCGGGGAGCAATACAGAGGAAGCCTCTTCGTCCTCGACGTCGCGAATAGGTCGACCAGAGGATGTCCCCACAACTTCCAAAGTTCTTGACACACGTCTTTGTGCAAGATCCATTCTGTCGGCAGGATTTGGTCCTGTCGACTGAGAAGGTCCGCCCTGACGTTCTGCACTCCTGCTATGAATCTTGTCAGGATCGTGATCTTCCTCACCTTTGTCCACAGCAGAATCTCCTTTGCCAGGTGAAACAAAGTCCGGGAGTGTGTTCCTCCCTGATTCTTCAAATACGCGAGGGCTGTGGTGTTGTCTGAATTGACTTGTATAATTTTGTTTGTCAATTTCTCTTCGAAGAACTGCAGAGACAGGAAGATCGCTGCCAGTTCTTTGACATTGATGTGCCAGACTGCCTGTTCCCCTCTCCAGGAGCCTGACACTTCTTCCCCTCCTAGTGTTGCTCCCCAGCCCGAAATGGAAGCGTCTGAAAACAACACTAGGTCGGGGCTCAGAAGATTTAGGGATAAGCCCTCCTGTAGCTTCTGAGGATCGAGCCACCATCTTAGATGGCTCTTTACCGACTCTGAGATCTTCAAGATTGCATTGAGATCGTCCTTGGCCTTCCATTCGTCCGCAAGGAAAAACTGGAGGGCCTGAGGTGCAGTCTTCCCAAGGAAACAAACCTTTCAGCGAGGAAATGGTGCCCAGCAGACTCATCCATTCCCTCGCCGAGCAAGTCTCTTTCCCCAAGAAGGCTGAGATTTTCTCTAAGCCTAGCCGCTGACGTTCCTGGGACGGAAACGCTCGAAAAGCCACTGAATCCATCTGAATCCCCAGATACACGATGGACTGTGTTGGGGTCAGATGCGACTTTTCGAGGTTGACAAGAAGTCCCAGGGACTTTGCTAAGGCTAATGTTAACTGAAGGTCCTTCAGACATTTTTCCTTCGACGACGCTCTGATAAGCCAATCGTCGAGGTAAAGGGAAACTCTTATCCCTGAAGAGTGTAGCCACCTCGCCACATTCTTCATAATGACGGTGAAAACCATCGGAGCCGTGCTCAAGCCGAAACAAAGGGCTCTGAACTGCCATACTTTGTTGCCTAAAACGAATCTTAGGTATTTTCTTGAAAGAGGGTGGATTGGAACATGAAAGTACGCGTCCTGCAGGTCTAAGGACACCATCCAGTCGCCCGGTCCCTCAAGGCTCCCAGAACAGACTGAGCGTCTCCATCATGAATTTGATCTTTTCTACAAAAAGATTGAGCCTGCTTACATCTAGGACTGGACGCCAACCCGACGACTGCTTCGGTACTAGGAAAATCCTGTTGTAAAAACCTGGAGACCCCAGGTCCACGACTTGCTCCACCACTCTTTTTTCGATCATTCGATCTAAAAGATTGAACAAAATTCGTTTCTTCTCTCCCTGATATGACGGAGAAAGGTCCCTGGGAGTCATGGAAAGAGGAGGAGGATCCAAAAAGGGGATCTTGTACCCCTGCTCTACGATCTTGAGGGACCAAGGGTCCGTATCTCTCTCTCTCCATGCTCCCGCAAAAACTTCAGTCTGGCTCCGACTGGTGTCTGAAGGACATAATCTTCACTTTGATGGCTTGGGCTTAAAGGAAGCTCTTCCTCTTGCAAGCCCTCTCCCTCGAGGAGCTGCTCTCGAGGGAGGAGCCCCACGAAAGGGTTTAACCTTCTTAGGAGGTCGAACAAAAGATGAAGTGGAAGGAACTGCTGGACGTCTCGAGGACTGGGCCTTACTTCCAAGAGAAGCGTCCTTACGCTTCTTACCCGATCGAGCAGACTTCGAAGAAAGCGTGTCTTTTCTAGCATTAACGAGCTCCTTAGAAGGAGACACGTCACTACAAGCATCCTGGTGCACGTCCTCTTCCTGCTCGGCGTCCTCCGAAGCTCCTGCTGAGCGTCCTGAGCGTCCTCTCGAGCGTCACGGCGAGCAGCCTGCCCATGACGTCGAGAGGGAACGAAAGCGTCCTGACGACCCGCTTTCTTAGCGGGCGAACGGGATCGGCGATTAACCGAAGGAGACGCAATCGGAGAAAGAGACGAACACGGAGAGGGAGAGGAGACTGCTTCGTCCTCTTGACAGGCAGCCTAAGGTCCTTCCTCCGCTTAGGCTCGACTGCTGCTGGGCGAGTCCTCTGAGCCATTAGCGATGATAACTGGTCCTGAAGGAACAAAAGAATGTTCTTCGTAGGAGAAGAACCAACAGAAGGGGCAGGGCTGATCCTGCGAGAAGACGAGGGGCGAGGGGACGCCTCCTTCCTCTCACAGGTACAGCTACCTGCTTCTCAAAGCGCGACTGTAGCGCATCTCAGCTTCATCCTCGGATGACATCCTACCTCTCTTCTGAGGCGGAAATGGCGTTCAATACGCCATCCGGAGAAGAGCGCAAAAACGAAACTGGCGAGACAGGACCGTGAAGCGTGCTCACTACGAAACATCCTTTTCAGAGGACGCGAGTCTCTCCGAGCGCTCCACCCCTTCGCGGGGAGGACGCCTCGGAGGACGAAAAACAGCCCTTAAGGATACGCGCCCGTGCGCGCTCCTTGGCAGCCTGGGAACTTGCAACATGGCCTGCCGAAGGGACGCCAGATCGGTGGGGAGCCCCCGTACCCTCTTGCGGCTTTCGACATATCCACTCCCTGATTCCTGGGAGTCCGATAGCGGTCTAGGCCTAGAGGCATTATGGGACCGATCTGACGCCCCCTCCACAACACTGGGGGCACGATCACACACTTTCACAGAGCCAGTTTCTAAGGCTTTCACTTTAGATTCAAGAGTGCGAAGAGACTCCAAAATCAGAAAAGGGCATTACCTTCTCCAGACACAGAATCAGGGCCCAAAGGCAACAACACAGGTTTAGGAGATACAACTTCTACAGGTGTTAGAGCAGGTGAAATATTAGTTCCCTTACTTTTAGTAGAACCACTCCTGGAGGAAGACCTCCTGATCCTATCGCGTTCCAATTTACGCCGATAGGAATCATACACCTTCCATCCATCATCGGTCAATCCATCACATTCATTGCACCGATCATCCACCAAACATACTGCCCCCTACAACCCATACATACTGTGTGGGGATCTCTACCAATGATTTCGGTAGCCTCACCTTACAATCACTCTTCACACACACTCTGAAACTCACTGCACTTGTTCCAGACATCACGTTTACAGAAAAAGCCAATCCAAAATCAAAAAAGAGTCCACTATTGCGTATGCCAATAACCAACAATCCAGAATCAATAACCAAAAGTCAATCCAGATACTTAAGTACGAGTCAATCCAAAAAATCCTAGCGGAGGTCTGTGAACAGTTGTTTACCGACCGGTGACAGAAAAAATATGAATAGAAAATGGGAATGGTTCCTGATATCCGCCTCCCAGCGGCGGGAATGGGTACTCCAAACATGGCCGCCCACCCCTGCGTGTGCCGCGAGTTTTGAAATTCTGTCGGACTTCAGAAAATACAGCTATATATATATCTGTCAGGTAAGTTCCATGAACAAAATGAAGAGATATAACCCCAGATAGGTCCTTGATACCTAACGTCCTTCTGGAGGGAGATTCCCCTACCAAACAATACCCTCTCCTCCTCCCTCTCCCCTCCTCTCTGTCTTCCATACACTAACAAGTGATTTCCATAAAGGTAGGAGTGATGTTAAATGTTCATTAGTCATTTATACTCATTTCTCATTGTTTTCTGTATGTAAAACCATGTTTATTCCCTATAAAATCTGTTTTTTTATGTTTACACAGATAAGCCGTTTTGTGATTTTGAGGGATTTTACTTCAACATTTTATTGATGTTTTCCTGTGCTTACATTAATATTAATATTAATGTAATTAGTGACAAAAATGACAATTTTCATAAAATTAATTATGTACATATTTGGATATTTGCCTACTGTTAAATTTTAGTTAGCTTACATCTTCGCGCCATCATGTGCAATTCGCATTAAAAAAAATCAAATTACACTTGGCTAACCCATTATGACTGTCTGTGGTCACCTGTTTTCCCACCAGGTGGTATGGGAATGGTTGGGTTTCACTTTAGCAGTACACTAGGTAAGTATCCAAATATAATTAATTTCATCATGAAAATTATCATTATTTGGAATGAATCTTACCAACTGTAAAAGGTAGCTGACTACCACACTGAATGTGGATGGTGGGTTAGTGTAACTAGAGGAACAAAATTCAGGCAAGCAAAGTAAAAGCTATTGAATCTATTTCTAACTTTGCAAAATTGGTCACTTCTATTATGCTGGTATTGATTAAGTTACAGTTCACACCAGCATTCACCATAGTGATTACCATACCTCTGTTTTTGAACTACTAAATGTATAAACTTAGGCAGAGTCCAACAGCAATAAACACTCTGAATCTGTAAATTTAGTAATGTATTTTGTTCAATAATTGTGTTAAAAATACAGGTCACATGAACAGACTGCCCTCCCTTTAGGGGTTACTGAATACAGTTTCCTTTAAAGAAGTACTCAGTCAAAACTACATCTCTCCAGCTGCTAGCTATGTTCCCTTTTTCTTTTCATATGTCTCCTACGGCGCTGCCCCACTGTTTCTTAACCTTGCCTTGCTCAAATATCATCTTTCATTTAAGAAAAACATATGAGCAAACCCTTCAGGTTAATGAAAAAAATTATTAATGTCAACTCATCATGTTTTCCTATGCTGATAGAACAAAGATTTTCATCTATCCATCCAAACTCAAATTTGGTATAGTGGACCCCCCGTATTCGCGGACTCACACATTCACGGATTTCTATCGGGAACGTTTCCCTACTTTATTTGCGGAACATTCACATAGTCGCAGTATTTTTCTATGAGAAATATCCACAAATTCCTGTTTTTTTTTATAAATTTCATCATAAAATGCACTTTTTGTGATAAAACTATTAAAATAACAAAGTATAAAATTTTTTAGTGGATTTTTCTTCAGTTTTAACTAACAAAATAGGCTGTTTTCAGCATTTTTACAGGGGTTCCAACTATTCACAGGGGAAGGGGGTGGGGGGTGTCTGGTACGCATCCCCCGCGAATACGGGGGACCACTGTATATATTCTAGAGTTTACTTAAGTCACTCTATTATAAAAATGACAGACAAAATATCAGGAAACAAAGTATAGGCAGTCCCCGGTTATCAGCGGACTTGGTTAATGGCAATCCAGTTTTATGGCGCCTGTCTAGTTCCATAAAATCTGTGGTTTTTGGCACAATAATGTGCCGATTTCTGGTTATCAGCACCCATAATAGAGTTATGGTGCCGATATATACCTAAAAGAGGCATCATAAGTTGGAATAGAACCCCTGCCCAGAAATGGCAATAATAAAAAATCGGCTATGGGCACCTCTGTTAGGTATGTATCGGTGCCAATACCCGATTATTGGTGTGGAAATTGCTGACTTTCGTCGCTAGACAAGCACTGTAAAACGAGATTGCAGACAATCGAGCCCATTCATAACCAGGGACTACCTGTAAAAAAGAAAAAAACAAACTTACATTCCATGCAAGATACATAACAATATAGCAGCCAAATGGGAATTAACACCTTGCACATGAAGGGCATTGTAAATATCATACAATTCCAAAATTTGTTGCATTCTCTCTTCATGTCTTGTCACTCTAAGGAGTGACAAGACTGTCTTTAGTTAAGTATAAAATAACAGGCGCTTCACTGAAGAAAATGAAACTGAGTACTATCATACCACATATGATGCAAGTACTCATGAATAACTTAAAACTGGCAACTAGGCAAAATTATGCAGTTTCAAAGTAAGGAAATTACAATTTGGTAAGAGTTAATGTAAAACATGTCCTGAGCTACACCATTTATTTTAATTAACCCTTAAACGCCGATTGGATGTATTAAACGTCTACGAAAATTGTCTGTCGTGTGCCTAACTGGCGTATGGTACGTCAACGCAAAATAGTTTTTAAAAAAATTCGCGGAAAAATAGTTATAGGCCTACTAGGCGAAAACTTTTGAATCACGCGCCTTGAGGGATGCTGGGAGCTCACGGATCAAGCTGTTGTTTTGTTTACAAGCATTAGCCAGGCGTGCAAGTGCGAATTTCTTTCTTCTCGCACTAAAAAGCATCAGCGACACACCTAAGAAATTATTTCGTCACTTTGACATAATTTTTGCACCATTTTATATTAGCCATTACATAGAGTTTTATATATGAAAATGTGTGCAATTTCATGTAGAATACAACAAAAACAACCCATGGTTGTAGCTTTTATCAGTTTTGAAATATTATCATATAAATAACGATAAGTGCCAAAATTTCAACCTTTGGTCAACTTTGACTCGACCGAAATGGTCGAAAAACGCAATTGTAGGCTAAAACTCTTATATTCTAGTAATATTCAATCATTTACCTTCATTTTACAACAAATTGGAAGTCTCTACCATAATATTTTGATTTATGGTGAATTTATGAAAATAACTTTTTCCTTACTTCCGCTCGGTAACTCTTCCGAAAAAATCAAATTTTTTTTGTCCAATTGTCGTAATGTTTGCACAGTTTTATTTTAATTAGCCGGTTACAAATAAGTTTTAATATAATTGGAAATGTGCCACAATTTTCATGTAGAATACAACAATAAATAACCCATGGTTGTAGCTTTATCAGTTTGATATATTTTCATATACGTAAATAACAATAAGTGCCAAATTTCAACCTTCGGTCAACTTTGACTCAACCGAAAGGTCGAAAAACGCATTGTAGCTAAAAAACCTCTTACATTCTAGTAATATTCAATCATTTACCTTTATTTTACAACAAATTGGAAGTCTCTGGCACAATATTTCGATTTATGGTGAAATTTTGAAAAAAAAACTTTTTCCTTATGTCCGCGCAGTAAAGAAATTTTTTCATCCGATTGTTGTAATGTTTGCACCGTTTTATATTAGCTGTTACATAAAGTTTTATATATGAAAATGTGCACAATTTCATGTAGAATACAACAAGAAACAACCCATGGTTGTAGCTTTTATCAGTTTTGAAATATTTTCATATAAATAACGATAAATAGAAAAAATTCGACCTTCGGTCAACTTTAACTCGACCGAATTGGTCGAAAACTGCAATTGTAAGCTAGAACACTTACAGTCTAGTAATTTTCAATCAATTACCTTCATTTTGCAACAAACGGGAAGTCTCTAGCACAATATTTTGATTTATGGTGAATTTTGAAAACTTTTTTTTTTTTTTGTTTTCTTTTTTTTTTTTTTTTTTTTTTACACCGCGCATTACGAATTCATGCATCACATTGTGATAATATTTTCTCTGTGTTGCTTTGATTGTTTTACAATTTCTTATGTACCAAAATCATTGCAACTTAGTGTACAATACAACAAAAAATAATTAACTCATTAGCTTTAACCGTTTTGCTCACAGCGTGATTTGTATACAATTATATATGAAATTTTTTTTTGCGCTGTCATATATTTCAATATTTATATATGATAATGATATTTTTTTTATTTCTGATGGTTGCATACTAAACTTTAGGCAATGGCAAAATAATGAGCCAAAAATGAACTCTTAATCTTGAAAATTAAGCGTGCTGTGATTGAAAAAAAAAAAACTTTTTTTCCGCTTTGTCGCTCACTCGCGAACCCCGCCGGCATACGGGAGACACTTTCGGAAATACCGGCTTGGCGTTTAAGGGTTAAACAACTCGCAATTTTATTTCAGTTCATCTTATATAGTCAGTGTCTACTCAAAATACTTTAAAGATTCTGTATAGTGACAACTACAATACACACTCACACTGGATAATTATTCCTTTGACTCTGAGCCACAGTAAAAATAGACTTGTTACTGCTCTGTTGATAAGTATGAAAGAAATGATTATATATTCATCAACATATAAGTTTCATAAATAATGTTATTGAATACTATCCTCTATATTTTTGCTGTGGCAAAATGATTTTTGCATGCACAGATTTTATATCATCTTACTTTTACAGGTTCACTTGCTTCATGATAAAACACTAATAATAAAAGTCTAGACCATCTTTCCATGTGAACTTTTCCAGCACATATTGAAACTGCCTAATTTGCACTCAGAAAACTCATTTTAAAAACTAAGTTTTCCAAATTTTTTGTTGGATGAAACACTCAAAGTTTTGAAGCACAAATACCACTGTATATGCTTTGACTAAGAATTTATTTAAGGTACAACAATTGCTTAGATTAGCCAATGTAAAACAAAACCACCAAAAACATTAACAACTTTCACATTCACTTCATGATACTGTATAAACAATACTCAAATTGAACTTCAGTTGACTGGTAACACAAATTGATAATGCACCATTATTTATAAATGCATTTTGTTCAACTACAGCTACAGTTCCATGAAAATACAAACATGAAATCGTTAGTCGTACTACTGCTTTGTACTGCATATTAGAAAATATGTATTTTCCTCTACCTTTTGTTAATAAGAAATAACTGTTGGTAAATAATTGCACAATTACATTCAGTAATTAAATAACAATTTGTCCAAGCAATCTGAATGCAGTTTTATTTTAACTAAAACTACTTACAAACTTTTTGTAGCAATTTGTACTCATGACAATAAATTTAAAAAGCAACATTTTATCAACCAACAGCTTTCAACTCAACAACAAATTCTAATGCTGCATTTGGTGGAATAGCCGGTGGGGCACCTCTGCTACCATATCTGAAAAAGAAAACCTTTATAGTGTCAAATCCCAATAAATATATGTATATTAGTATTCTAATCTTAGCCATCAAACTCCCAATCTAACCCTTCATCAATTTAATCACTGACAGTGCTATACAGTTTAGTTTTGAAAATGCAACAAACAATATCGCATCCAATCTTTAGTCTCTGTCAAACAGAGCTGTCATGATTTTATATTTTTTTTCCAAAAAATTAACTAAAACCAATACAGCAATACCTCGGGTTACGAACCGATTAGCATACAAATTTTTTAACTTGCGAAGTGACGCCCTCGTCCTAGAATCCGAATTTCACTCGGAATACGAATGTGCGAATTTCCCTCGTGGGCCGCCTGCATTGTTTACATCGGATGAGCATGAGATCTGCAAACGCATTTTTCTTGGCAAAAACTTAACGAGGGTCACGTGACTTCCTCCCATGCATGCCCAGAACCTCCTAAAACCCCTTTTCCCCCATAACTCTTTGCCCAGAACCTCCTAAAATGATATTGTTATGTTACAATAAAGTTTCATACATACTTACCTGGCAGATATATACATAGGGACGACGGAGTCTTAGCTATGTATATATCTGACAGGTAAGTTGATTGTATGAAAACCCCTTTTCCCCCATAACTCTTTCACTCTCTCGGTGGCAGTAAGGTTGAACGTATTTGTCCGTGATACGCTCTCAAATTTGCATAGTGATTTGCGCATGTGTTGTATTTCCGTGATAGTGCTTATACGTTATTATTACTCAAATACTAAAGACGATGGCTCCCAAGATAACGAAGGCAAGCAGCAAGAAGGAAAGCACGAGAAAGATGATGGTTACGGTCGAAATGAAAAAGGAAATTATCCAAATGCATGATAAAGGCGAGCGCATGAAAGACATTGCAGCATTCTACAAGCGGTCGCAATCAAGCATCTGCACTATTTTGAAGAAAAAGGAAGAAATTAAAGCCAGTAAAGTGTCGAAAGGTGTCACAGTATTGACAAAACAACGGCCTCTTATTCTCAACGACGTAGAAAGTTTGCTTATGGTTTGGATAAACGAGAAGCAGCTGGCAGGAGATTCCGTAAGGAGAGCATCATTTGCGAAAAGGCTCGTAAGATCTACGATGATTAAGTAAAAATGAGCCAGGCACATCAGCGGACAGTGAAAAAGACACTTTTAAGGCGAGCTGTGGCTGGTTCGAGAATTTTAAAAGAAGGACTGGCATCCACAGTGTTGTTCGGCATGGCAAGGCTGCGAGCTCAGATACGAAGGCAGCAGAGGCTTACGTGAAAGAGTTTAAAAGGCTCGTGGATTCCGAGAACTACCTCCCCCCAACAAGTCTTCAATTGCGACGAGATGGGGTTATTCTGGAAGAAGATGCCCAGGAGGACGTTCATTACGGCAGAAGAGAAGGCACTTCCCGGTCACAAGCCCATGAAAGACCGTCTAACCCTACTGTTCTGTGCCAATGCAAACGGGGATTGCAAGATTAAGCCTCTCCTCGTGTATCACTCGGAGAACCACGAGCCTTTAAGAAAAACAATGTGCAGAAGAAGCTGTTGCACGTTATGTGGCGGTCTAATATCAAGGCTTGGGTGACGAGGATCTTGTTCGTCGAGTGGATGAACAAGGTTTTTGGTCCCGAGGTGAAGAAGTACCTCCGGGAAAAAAACCTCCCATTCAAAGCCTTACTTGTGATGGACAATGCTCCTGCCCATCCTCCATCCCGTTGAAGAGGAAGTACTGGACGAATTCAAGTTTGTTGAAGTCAAGTTCTTGCCCCCCAACACCACTCCAATACTCCAGCCCATGGACCAGCAAGTGAACGCCAATTTCAAGAAATTGTACACGAAGGCTATGTTCCAGCGCTGCTTTGAGGTAACGGAAGGCACCAACCTTACCCTCAGAGAGTTTTGGAAGGATCAATACTCTATTTACAACTGCCTCAATCTGATTGATAAAGCCTGGCAGGGAATCACTTGAACCCTCAATTCTGCATGGAAGAAACTGTGGCCCAACTGCATTGCTGAACGAGATTTTGAGGGGTTTGAACCCGTCGAGGAGGAGGCAGTTGAAGAGGAGATTGTATCCTTGGGCAAGTCCATGGGGCTGGAGGTTGACACGGACTACATCGAGGACCTCCTGACTGAGCATGGGCAGCAGCTGATGACCGAGGAGCTGTTGGAGCTGCACAAGGAGCAACAGAGACAGGTAACGGAGGAGATCTCATCTGAGGAGGAAGGGGAAGATGCTGCACAGTCGCTTCCTTCGAGCGAGATCAAGGATTTTTTGAAGCACTGGGAAATTGTGAAAAGTTTTATTGGGAAAAATTACCCGGATAAGGTTTCGTCAGGGTGTGCAACAAATTTGTTGATCGATAATTGGGTGGGTCATTTCTATAAGATTTTAAAGAATAGGCAAAAGCAAGCTTCCATAGAAAAATATTTTGTCAAAATTGTGAAAGACGACACAGTGTCGCGTAAGCGTAAGATTAGCGAGGTTATTAGTAGCAGTGATAGTAGTGAACGCTGCTCTCGAGAGAAAACGCCAGAAAGTCTTCCAGAAGCGTTCGTGGAGGGAGATTCCACCCCAAGCCCTAACCCTCTCCTCCTCCTCCTTCCCCTCCTCCCGTCTCCATCAAGCCAGCAGCCACACTCACCTAAGGTAAAGTTCAGGTTTTACTGTACATGCATATTAAATTTAGTGTTTATATTTAATTTCATTCTTCAATTTTATAATTTTATGTAATTCCTACATGAATTTTCAACCTTAGTCAACAAAAACAAATTGAAAAATATGAATTGAAATGGTCATTTATGGGCGGGTGGAACGCATTATTTGCTTTTTATAACATTCTTATGGGAAAATCCATTTAGGCCACAAATTTTTTAGGTTACGAAGTGAGTTCTGGAACGGATTAAATTCGTAACCCGAGGTATTACTGTACTCTATATATCCAATTCCTTAACTTTCATAAAGACATGTAGACCTTCACTAATCCAACATCATTGGGACCTGAGGAGTTCAAGATTGGTGAAATTTCAGGTCACTGAGAAATGAAGTTTTCATAATAAAATTATATTTTTGAAAGTAAAATGTATTTTTCCCTAACCATACAAACCTGGAGTCCTTTAATAAGGATAGATTACAGCTTAGCTGAAACAACCGGCTAATACATTCTTTTATACCGAGGTAGTAACAACCAGGCCGATAGTTACCTGCCCAGCGGTGGGGAAGCACCGCCTCCCCACCTGCGCACTGAGTTGTCACTTTGATTACAGCCAGGACTTTGATGATGACCCCTGAATCAGGGGGGTGGGTGTTTGGCGGGAACATTCAAGTAAAGTACTCCAGGTTTGTATGGTTAGGGAAAAATACATTTTACTTTCAAAAATGTCATTTGTTCCTACACCGTATACGAACCTTCCATCCTAAGGCAGGGATGAAAGTCCTGTCTCACTGGCTGAGAATGGAACCCAGGATGCCAGGACCTGGGCTTATAGTTCAGGGTCGTGGATCCTTCACCCGTGAGCCATGGTAAGTGCGACCTGATGGCTGACGGCCTGGGTATCAAAGGCGTGAGCGTAGAACTCTCTCTGGCAACCACAACCAGGCTATATAATCATAACGGGTTTGTTGGGTTGCAGCACACTCCCCCTTGGAAAGGAGTGTGGAGACTAGTTGGACATGGAATGCTTACCAGTATCGAAGTTGGTGCCGGAGAACAGGTTTCGATACTGTGGTCCCAAGTAAGGGGGAAAGGTGAAAAGAAAATAGGCCAGTCATACTCTCACATCCTCCCCCAGCCTGACATGGAACCTCAATCCTCGATTCGATACTTCTGACCTCTGAGGGCACAGAGGCAGCTACACCACTTGCTGAGTAGCTACAACAGGACTAAGATCAGTTGTGTCGAGGTGGCTGTGGGTACAGTCTCTAAGGTAGAACCTGGTGAAGGTGGAAGGGTGAGACCTTGTGACGGCTTCCATCACCTGGGTTACAGCAAATCACCTCTCTAATCCAGTACTCACTTGACAGGCCAGTACTCACAAAGAGATGTTGTCAGCTGGGTCGAGTAGAACTGGTCCATTGGAGATAGTGCCTCCTCAGGGACGAAGCTGAAGCAGGCATTGGTCCACTGCTCAGTATGAGCGACAGTATAGGCTAGGCCATGAAGCTCGCTGACTCATTTGGAGAAAGCAAGGGCGAGAAGAAAAACCGTTTTTAGGGTGAGATCCCTATCAGATGCCAGGGACAACGGTTCATAAGGAGCTCTCTTCAAAGACCTGAGGACAGCAATGATGTCCCAGAGAGGAGGCTTCGCCAATACTGGAGTGTAACCCTGTTCAAAGTTTCGTATGAATATAGAGTTTGTTCGAGGAGGAGAGATCGATTCCCTTCAGTCTGAGGACTTGACTCATGGCCGAGTGATAGCCTTTTACCGCCGAGACCAAAAGGAGCTTCTCTCTCCAGAAGTTAAGTAAGAAGTCGGCAATCGAGGGGATAGAGGCTCCGAGAGGAGAACAGCCTCACCAACGACACCAACCAAAGAAGATGGCCCACTTCTCTGATAAACAGACATTGAGGACTTCCGGAGGTATCCTGACATTACAGTTACAGCCTCTCGTGAAAAGCCTTTTGCTGTGAGGAGCTGCTGGATAACCACGCGTGCAGATGTAAGAAGCACACCGCATTGTGGAAGATCCTCACATGTGGTTGGCATAAGAGGTCGGGGAGTGGCGGAAGCACTCTCGGAGTCTCTACCAGCAGAAATAGAAGGTATGGGTACCATTCTATGTGGGGCCATTTTGGTGCTACTAGCGTCATGGACAGGAAGGTGTGGATCGCACTCGATTCAACACCTGCCTGATCAAGCAAAATGGCCGAAAAACATAGATGTCGAGGCCGTCCCGGGGGTGCTGGAATGGGTCCTCAAACGCCGCCACAGTAGGTACGTGCCTCATTCTTCCTTGGATGCATCTGTGAACAGGAGCAGATCAGGTGGACAAGACTGGAGAGGGGAGCCCCTCAACAAGTTTGTGTCGTCCAGCCAGATTGGAGCGCATGTTCTCCTCCACTGGGACTAGATCGTGAGGAGAATCCTGGCTTTGCGATGAATGATTCTTCAGACCCCACTGAAAAGATCGAAGGTGCATCCGACCGTTTGGAACAAGGCGTTCCAGCAAGGCCAGATGTCCCAGCAACCGTTGCCACTGATGTGCTGGCAGCTGGGACTGTTGAAAGAAGAGCAGAGCAACACTTCGGAAGCATTCCAGTCTTTCCGGTGTCGGAAAGGCTTTGTGTCGAGGATCATACCGAGATACACCAGTCGTTGAGAAGGCTCTAGAGAGGACTTCTTGCGGTTCACCATGATCCCCAGATCATGACAAAATACCAGAACCCTGTCTCGGTGGAGACAAAGTTCCACTGAGGGTGCCAATATTAACCAATCGTTTAGGTAACGCAATAGATGAATGCCCTGGCGATGAGCCCATGTCAATACTAGGGTGAACAACCAAGTGAAGACTTGCAGAGCTGTGAGAGACCAATATGGGATCTTGAATGGGAACACTATGTCCGCTACAAGATGAAGATACTTCCTGGACAACAGATGGATTGGGATCTGGAAGTATGCATCTTTTAGGTTGATCGTCACCATGTAGTCCAGAGGACAATTGGCCTGTCTGACCATGCTGGGGGTCTCCATCCTGAACGGGGTTTGCTGAACGAGAGGTTGATAACCGGTCTCCAGCCCCCAAATGTCCTGGACTTCTGTCTGAAGGGCGAGATCCTTCGTTGATCTCTGACGATAGGATGATGACGTCTTCAGGGGTCGATCAGAGGAGGGGGAAAGTCGATGAACAGGACGCGATACCCATGTCGGAGGACGGTCAGCATCCAATCCTCCAGCTCGTGATACTGCCACCTTGTCCATCTGGCTTGCAGGCATCCCCCCACAGGTGGCAGAGTGGGGGGAGTGCAGTCCTCACTGGTCGCAGTGGACTCTCTTCCTTTTGCTGCATTTGCCTCACCCTCGTCCACCCCTGGTCGAAAAGGGCTGTTGACCTATTGGCCAGCGAGTGGTGGCAGCAGTGGAAAAGGGATCAGCCCTGGCAGGAGGGTGAGAAGCCCTCCTAGATGGAGAGCCAGGGCGATGTCAAGCAATAACAGCAGGAGGTTGGGGCCGACAGAAGGATGCTGCGTGGTGCAGCAAAGAATCCTGGCTCGCTCTCCTGAAGTTTCTGATCACCTCATTTACATCCGAAGATGTATGCCTGGTGTTGAGTGACAATTAGAATTCTTATTATCATTATTAAGGGAGATATTTTACGGGGGTTACTTAAGTAGAATTATCATTACTTGAGACATATTTTACGAAAGATTCGAGACTTATTTTACAGGAGATTTGAGATATTTCATGGGAGATTATTTTATAATTATTACAGATAATTATATTACGGAGAATTGTTACAATGAATTATGGGAGAAGCTTTGTGGTTAATTATTTACGGAGTTTCTATGACTTTGGAAAATGTGTCAGTGGTTCATGGGTGATGAATCTGGCTGAATTTTTGGTGAAATGTGCTGAATTTTGCTGAACTTCTGGTGAATTTTGTGCTAAATTTTTGGTGAATGGGCAAGCATTAACATTGGTGATGTTTTTTAAACTAATACTGGTGATTTTTTTTTATACTAACATGGGTGTTGTAATGCTATCAAAGGTGGTGATGTTTTCTTTTTAATTTGGGAGGAACTAATGACACATTTTTTTTTTTTATGAGTTAAGCAGAGAATTGCTTGACATCTATGTGAGTCACGGGGATAGTTAACAGTGCCATTGATTTTTCTTTTTCCCTTTTTTAGACGTTAGTCATCGCAGACGTAAGTTTTTTTTTTTTATTATGGGGGAATTTGAATTTATTTTCTCTCCAGTTTGTGTGAATTTTTAATATCTCAGTTCGTGACTTGGAGTCATTGTTCGGGAATCTGTGTAATTTCAGCTGTTTGATGCTGCAGAGAGATTTATGGGAGAATTTTTGCATTTTTTGCATTTATATATAATGACACTACATCTTTTTTTCTGGATATTTGTGTTCTGGAAATTGTTGGCCTCTTGCACAATTGTGTTTGTTGCAATTTTGCCAGAGATAGGAAACTTGGTTAAGTTTCTAGTGGCCTATGCGTAGTCCTATGCCGTAGTGCATATGGAGAAGTCTTTGCTTAGACACTTTGGATTTGGAGTTTTGTTATAATGAGTTGTGGCACACTGGTGATTTTTTCTGGAATTTCCCAGGCAATTTTATTTGCCGAGTTTTTTGCCCTTTCTCAGCAGTTATGCTAAACAGAGAGTTTATAGTTTTTGACTATAACATTGAGTTATTTTCCTGGAGAATTGGAGATATAATACTTTGGAGATATAATATTTTGGAGATATAATATTTTGGCCATTTGATTTTATTTTTTATTGTGTTGGAGATATTCCACAGTTTAGGCCTATGGTGGTGAGAGCTATGTTTAGTTCAATTATTTTGCAGCCATTTTTGTTGCAAATAGAGACACCTTTATGAGGAGATATGGGGCAATATTTTCGAGTGTGTCAGCTAGATGCTTTGAGTGCATTTTTTTTTTTGGAGATGGAGTTTCAGTTTTGATTATCCTGCTTGGAGTGTAATAATCTTTTTTGGAGACTTGTTTTATTCCACATGTGATTATTGGTGAGATAAAAGGGAATATGGTGTAGTGGGTTATTATTAAATTGGGATGGAGAGTATTTTTTTTATCACCGGACTGGTGTTATTATTAATATAGTGATATATATATCTATTATATATATATATATATATTATATATATAATATATATAGATATAGTATATATATATAATATATATATAATTATATAAATATTATATATATATATATATCACTATATAATAATAAAACACCCACTCCGGTGATAAAAATAAAAATTTCTCTCCATTTAATTATAACCCCACTACACCATATTCCCCCGTTTATCTCACCAATAATCACATGTGGAATAAAAACAAGTCTCCAAAAAAAGATTATTACACTCCAAGCAGGATAATCAAAACTGAAACTCCATCTCCAAAAAAAAAAAAATGCACTCAAAGCATCTAGCTGACACACTCGAAAATATAAATTGCCCCATATCTCCTCATAAAGGATATATATATATTATATATATATATATATATATATATATATATATATATCTATATATATATATATAGTATATATGGGATGGCATTAATCTTTGGTGGTGACTTTTCTTTTTTTGTGGTTATGATTTTTGTAGTTGAATTTCTGGGGTTTTATGAGCCAAGAGAGGGGTTCTGTGGTTCTTTTGGTTTCGTGACTAATTGGAGGCAAGTGGCATTACTGCATTGTGGTCCTATGGAGATGATGTGATTTTTTATATTCTCCAGTGAGTTATTTTTGGTGGCATATGATTGCTGAATTGTGAGTTTACCATAGTTTTTATCCCGGATAGGTGATAATTTGTTTATATAATTGAGTAATATCATGTGAGAGTTATGTCTTTCAGACAATTTTTGAGCATCTTAGTCATATCCTGGAGATGATTTTGTGAAATGTGCTGATATCATGTCAGTATAGAACATTTTTTGAGAATCATGGGTTTCTGAAGTTGGAAGTCTGACTAGACATTTTTATGCTACCTGATGTGTTCGAAGGTGGATTTTTTGCTGATAATACTGTGATGAGTCCGGTGTGATGACTCTTTTCCTTCAGTGGTGATTGCTCAGAGTTTTTGCAATATCTGGAAATGTACGTGTAAGGGGTTGCTTTCTGGCCGTGTCTGATCAACGGAAAAGTTGCGATGGCAAAATTCTGTAACGATACATATCGCATTTATGGGGAAAACGCGGGGTAATGTATGCTACATACATTGTGTGATGGGGAAAGTTCACTTGTTATCTTTTTTTATATTTCTTTTTTTTCCTTTTCTTACAAGAGATGTAATTGGGGATTGAGCTTTAAATAGCATTTCTGTTTCTGGACAGGAGATGTAATTTGTTGGGGTTTGTGAATTACATATATGGGCATTTGGCATTAAGTCTCATTGAAATTAATTATGTGAGCAGTAAAAGGGTTCTTGCTGTTAGACATTGGAGAGTTTTTACTAATTTTGCGGGTTACTGAAATATCAGAGCTTGAGAGAACATTTTTTATGATACTTTAGGGTCTGGGCTCGTTACGTGATTTTTTTCTTGGGCTCATTACTTTTTTCTTTTTTTTTATCTGTGAGAATTTGTGAGTTTGAAATGTGAGTACAGAAGTCCGTGGAGTTACTGCGAGTTTTGGGTGAGGTGTGTGCTAATGTGTGAATTTGGAGAATTAAGTTAGGGAACTTAATATTTTCTTTGTGGGGTTGTGATAATGGCTTATGATTTAGTGATCCTAAGGAGTTCCTTCACGAGTTGAAGTTAGAAATTAGTTCAGAGGTCATATTGAATGGGGTTAATTTGGAGACGTTCAGTTTGTTTTTTGGGGAATTTTTGAGGTCATTATTTGATAGAAGTATGTCTGGGGTTAATTCTTCTTTGATTGACTGATGACTTGACTGACATACTAAACACACCATAATCGTCGTTCCCCAATGCTAGCAAGACGCCCACCAGCCGTTGCAAAGATGTTGCTGTCGTTTGCCCACATGCGAGAGTTTCTACGAATCTACGGAGTTCTACAGCGCTTTAGGTCTACGACAGCCATTGGATGTCTTCCGCAGGGAGATGTTTCGCCTTGCTACAAAGTGTTTCACGAGTCTGTGCAGTTGCAGTTGCAGACAAAGAGGGAGATTCAAGAATCCAAGATGGAGAAAAAGTTTCTACACCCAATTGTTTTTGGAGATGAGGTGTGATAGACATTATGTTGTGCTGCCAGAGACGTGCAGTTATAACTATATTTTGTGTTTGATGAGCCAGCCAATGTGTTTTTTTTATATATATTGAGCTGTTTTATGTGGCCTGTGGCTAGGCAAGAGCTAGCCAGGATGGTGGCCGAGCTATCTGTAATATAAAGACTGATGTATGAGACATTGTTGTATGTCACGTGCCTTGACATTCCTTAGAAATTGGGGATTCATCATTTAGCTTCCCATGGAGACAGA